>NC_080570.1:41049152-41356124 GCF_030247185.1 Malaya genurostris | reverse complement strand
CCATTGCATTAAACCGAGCATTCACGCTCGGAAAAGCTACAAAAATATTCATCATAAGAATGTTTGCGAATTTTAGTAAAACTCAAATAAAAAAAAATCTTAGGAATTTTCCAAAAGTTGCGATCGGATTCAACAATTGATTTCAAAATGTTCAAAAATTCAACCCCAAAACACACAAAAAGCAAAACGACTCGAGTCGCTTGCACCAATGGAGCAAGGATTTCGCAGCAACACATTTGCTACAGATGTGTGCACCACACATGACATTCACCAATGGAAAACCTGACGGAGAAGCAGGCGGAGCAAGACGATTTCAAAATACGTTGTCAATGGCAACAAAATAATTGACCGACTTGGGCTGAGGTTTCCACGATGTCTGCATCTTTCGTTTCGAAACCCGGTGCACTTCAATGTGCTGCATTTGGCTGACATTGGCGCACACTTGGGTGTGAAACAAACGTGGATGTACAGTATTAGCTCAGTTAATCAGGTAAATTCCGGATGAACTTGAAACAATACCACGTCCATTTACGGTGTGATTAGAAACGGAAGCGTAACTGCGGATATTGCTACAAGAAACAGAAAAAAAACGAAATGAAGCACAATAAGTGCCTGATTAACGAGGATATACTGTGCTGTATGTTGAATTTATCGATGATGTGAAATGTAATTGAATCTCTTGTTCCAGCTCGTTGTGGCTTCGGTCGCCTCCGACGATCGGAAACGAGGTGATGGATTCATATCCGTCCGATCGAAATCTTGCTGCGATTGCTCAAGAGTGTGTCATTATTTCTGGCTTCACTGCCGGTGTAGGAGATGTTGCGAGATGTCACGAAACCAACAGTGTCAATAACAGGAGTATCACCAATTGAGGAAGTGATATTTGATTTGATTTGATGCATTACTTTTAAAGTATACTGATGTGCTTGATGTGAGTTCAGTCATTTCATAAGTATTTTGCTTTTTATGTTTTTATGCCGCAGTCTTAGAACTCAAACGTAGGATTAATTGCACACCAAACTTGACTTTCAAAATAAAACATGGATTCACATGCAGTGTGACATGTGATATCGTCATGGAGGAAGCTGGAATCTAACACTTCCGTTCTGGACATAACCGACTGATCTAGACAAACACATTCTATGAAAAACTAAAGGTCCATAAACAGAGCATTTTCGGTAAGCTTTAGAGCCTACTAATAACTAAAAATATGGCAACCATACTTTTTTCCAAGAGCCAAGATGAAAGCCTTTTTCGGCGAGCAACTCAAGCTTGCGAAACCTTAAATCGAAAATTTACATATAAGTACATATCAGTATTCATTATATACAAGACGAAACGTGAACCAAAATACAATTGATGATGCACAAGCACAAACTTTGATTGATGTTTTAAAACAAACGCCTAAATGACCACAACCTTCGGTACAGTTAGAAAATTATAACACTCAAGTAGAGTTGTAATTTACGTTTGCTTAGTGGATTTATTATGAACTGCTAAATCGATCTAACTATTCCATATGAACTGCTAACGGACTTATGAATCGGAGGTGAAACGCAAAAAAATGTTTTAGTTCACAAAGTGATTTAATAATACGTTTCTTTTATCAAATTTTGCTCATAATTTTTTTCGCAATTATCGTCTCGTTGTAACTGCTATGGTATGGATAGTATTGATGAAGAGAGTTAAATTCCAATGAAAGGTTTTATGGTTCCATACGGAATTCCTGAATTTCACCCGGATCGAACTTCCAGTTCCTGAATCACAAGGTGATGAGTATTAAAAATTTTTCAAACAGTCAAATAAGCGACGACTTTGAAAAGTAACGAGATTTTCCAATCTGATCTTGAATCTCTTTCGAAATTCTAGTTTTGTGAGTTGTAGGATGATGGGTGTTAAAAATCCCAATCTCCATATGTTTGATGACGTAAAAACAAGGACGATATCATCAAGATTGGCATCAACATTATTCCGATTTGTTGGTCTGGTTAGTTGATGATCAAAGTCACTAATGGATTAATAATTAAGCCTTAAAATACCCAGATGAGTCGCACTTATCAACGGGGATTTGAGCAAACCTGATATAAAAACTAGGTTCAAAACTGACTCGATTTTCAGTTCAACAACGTCGAAACTGGGTTCGAAATTAGTTTCAAACAAACGGTTTGACAGCAGTTATGGTGGCAACTGAGTAAGGTTTGACATCAAGCAAAAACGACAATAAATTGAATAAAATTTATTATCACGATTCACAATATTAAAAAGGTCAAGTAGGCGTTGATGTAACACCCGGGACGACATATATAAATCGAAAAAACTTGTTAAAAGACTGAGTGAAAAAATTCGTGCTGTTTATGAGCAATTCCACCGCAAATGAAAGATTTTTTTCAAAATTTTATTTTATATTTATTCATTTGGCTCAAATTCATAAACGTTATTCATGGCCAATTTGCCCTTTTACTCTTGACTTACTTTTGAGAGGGGACTAAACAAAAATCCCTTGAAAATTTTCAATAATATATGCTTCAAAAACGGTGGGTTCGATCGATTTGGTGTCTCCCGCAATGTTTTAGATAATTATTAGGACTTTACAATAAAAAATTTAGAGCTCCTGAAAAAATTTGCTTGGTTAATTTTATTTATTTATTTTTTTTTTTTTGCAATAAAATTTTTATTCAGGCCTTTTTGCGTAAAAGCTTTACGTGGCCGATTGGCTTACATTTTTGTTACTTAAAATTTTTTTTTTTTGCTATTGGATCTCGTTGTCACCCTTTTTCCATTTCCATCCAACGAGGATCGGGGGTCACTTCGTCCGCGGCTTATCTCATCATCCATTGCTTCATCATCGGTGTTGTGTGTGATTTCCGTTTTATTTTCGTTGTCCTTGTTGATCGTAGTCTTGGGCTCGTTGATAGTTGCTGTAGATGCGCCTTGTTGTACATTGGTTGCAGTTGTTGGTTGGTTGGAGGGTAAGTTGTTAACTGCAGCTGGTGTACTTTGTTCTATAGGGGATACTGATGGTTTCGTTGAATGGGATGCTTCATTGTTGTTGGTGACTGTTACAGGTGTACTGGGGTTGCTTGGGGTTGATGTGAAGAAAGCACCGTTGTTCTTTGGTGTAGTTGTCTCCTTATCCAGTTTATCACATGGCTTACCGTAGTGAACAGCTTTTTGGCAATATTGACTTGTGGCCATCTGATTGTCATAGGTAACAAATGATTTGCACGGTATTCTTGTATCTTGACCGAAAATCACATAAGAAGGCTATCTTCAAGTGTATACGTAACAAACGTACACCATTTAGAATACCGGGGAAAAAGTTCTTCCACTTTTCTTTTTCGATAGAGAGAATCTCTCCGCATTGGGATATAGTTTTGCGAATATAAGAATTGTTGACGCTTGAGGGAAGATCATTCACACGCACTTCTATAGCACTATCTTCCATATATACTGGAATGTTGTACTTAATGTTCTCGTGCTCCACATAGTGCACATTGTTGTCTTTTGCGAATTGAATTGCATCCAACTCTTTATAAAACTAGATGTAAACAACATTATTCGTCTTATTGCATTGAAGTAAATGCACACGTTTAATGTCAAGATGCATCTGTTGCTTAAGCAAACCTTCAAGTTCACGTATCGAAGGTCGAATTTTGCACTGCCTAAAGTCAACAACAATTGTATTCTTTCGTGTCGGCGGTAGCTTTTGTTCGTTTGGTTCACTCATTTCGAGGTCGTTCTATTGTTCACTACACAATACTGTACTTGGATTCTTCCGTCCCGAACGTAAGCGGTTTTGTTATATCGACTGACTTGGATGCGATGTGAATGCGAACTGTGTGTTTAATTTTAATTTTAAGAAGAACACTTAAAATTCAAATATCTCAAAAAATGTGTTTTTGATTTTTTATTCTTTGATATGTTGTAGCTGAAGTCAAAAGTAAAATACAGTAAAATCTCAAGTATTGCCGTGACCCCAATTGATAAAACAAAAATTAGTTCTGTTAAATATATTATGGAAAAATATCACGAGATAATAAACAACTTTATAAAACATATATTTGCTTTAAACAAAGAAGTTAGTTTTGATGAAGGAAGAATCAACGAGTTGAATGAAATAATTGAGTAACTCAAAGAAAAGAAAAGGGCTGAACAATTTCACTCTTAACTGTCATGAACAACCGAGAAAATAAAGAAAACATTCAATACGACGATATAGACGGCAACGTAAGCAAAAAGATTACTGAATGAGAGCGGTGTGCATTCTACTATTGGATCGAGGGCAGCCAGTGGACTTGATGAAAATATCAAGAACACTGTTATGCAATTTTACGAGGATGACAAAACCAGTCGACCAATGACTGGTCAACGTGATTGTATAACAATAATGAAAGACGGGCAACGCCAAGCTGTTCAAAAAAAGCTACAAACCACTACGTTTCGAGAAGCATACAATCGGTTTAAGAATTTGAACACTGAAATACAAATTGGATTTTCAACCTTTGCTAAACTCCGGCCTAAGAATTCACGAAAATGTGAATCTCATTATCCACAGCTTAATATGGCTTTTGTAATGAATTGAAAGTGTATACAAATAGTTTGATGTGTGAAAGTGTAACAGTAGAATTTTTTACGTTTATGCAAAAATTGCATAAATTCAGCCTCATTGGAAAAAAGTTTATTAAAATAAATGGATGAAAAATGTGTTGATGAAATTATTTTTGAACAATGGTTCACAACTGACAGATTCAAATAAAAACGATAATGAAACAGAATCAAGAGTTCGTTTCCTATTTTGTTCAGAAGTTAGAAAAAATGACACCCCATTATAATTACATAATTTAATTAGAAGAGAGTAGTCTACTTTTTTCAAATATACAAAACATTACATGCAGGAAGGAGAATTTTTAGCTATATGGGATTTTAAAGAAATCTACACTTTTGTACTGCAAGATGAAATTCAAAGTTTCATGTCCGATGGAACTGCATCACAATATAAATATAGAACAAACTTTCCAGCCTTTGTCAATATAAATAACTATGATACAGATGTTTAAGGGCTGAGGCCAGTAGGTCGCGTATAACCACATGGCTCGCTCTGCATATTACATTTCCCTCCATGCTCTCTCGCAAATGTGCAAAATGACTCTTAATGTGGCCAAAAAGTTTTGATATTTTCGGTTACAAGTTTGACTACATCATATAAAGTCCAATAAAGTTACCGCTTGTTTGACAGCCTTGCTGAGCCGAATTTATTTCTCTCTCATGTTTCGTTACGTTACCAGGATACAGGAGCAGAAAAAATGGCACCGCCATAGAAATCGACTAACTTTCACAAAAATAACATTCACTTCATTTTTATCGCGACAACATATATGTTTTTATGCACTAATCGCATCTAAAATAAATTATCTAGACATTGTCAGGATAGATTTTTGATCCATGCTTTTGAAGGCGAGATATCCAATGAACAAGTTGAAAGTTGCCGTTTTCAGCTATGCAATTCTTCCTTCAGAAAAAAGACTTTCCCAACCGTTAAAGTCATACAATCATTCTTAAATTTTCACAGAATAGTCTAAACTAATTTTCTAAGAGATTGTTAGTTGGGTTTTTTTATATCCGTCACCGTTTCTGAGAAAATCAGATTTGAAGCGTGAAAATAGCCCTTCAAAACGCCCCAAAACACACTGGCATTTTTTCGCAACATTGCATGGTAAGGAACCATGTGATGCCACAGGAGGAACAATTAAACGCGTGGCTACAAAAGTAAGTCTTGCTAAGAAACGTGAACAACTCATTAAAAATGCGAATGATCTATTCGATTGGGCTCGAAAGCGAAAGGGGGAACAACCAATATGAATTTTCTTTTCCTATGCATCTTCATTAGAGTATGAAAATACCAAGCAACATCTTAATGAACAATATTCAAAAGTAACTACTATTTAAGAAACACACACGGAACGACCGAAATTAGCTCTGCGCCTAATTCGTATTACTGTTTTTCAATTAGTTGATTTTAACAACAGAATTTCCAAAATAACTAAAGAATTAGTTAAAATTGAGAATTTACTTTGCTGAAAAAAAAACTCTTATTTTTAGAGAATGTGTTTAGTTGGCGAATATCCTGGACACAAACCAGCAATAATTCAATCCAACACGAAATTCTCATTAACAACTAATTTTGTTATTAAAATCAGAAAATTTGTTTCTATTTATCCATTAAAAAGCTAAAAAGGACAATCCATTTGAAAGCTAAAAAGGACAGTCTTGTTGAAACTGCTTGCAAATTGTTTTGATGCTTTTCGCATGTGTTACGATATATCCATATATAAATTTCTAAACCGATATGTAAAAATGACGTAAACTCTTATTGGGAAGTGTATTTATTCAGAATTTGTACGCATTTGAAGCGATTGTGCGTAATAATGTTTTTACGCGGAACAGTGAAGTGAGTTTCGAATGTTGCACTCTAATTGTTTATGTCAAATGATGTTTTTCGTATCTTCCAACCTTCCGGGCTACGCCGTCCGGTGTACTACTTGTATTCGGTTTTCGTTCTCCACGTGTTCAAAGTTTTCAGTGAAAGAGTCGATTTCGTGAAGTCGAATGAAGAAAACAGCGATTTAGAAGAAAAATTTTCAAAAAGAAGTTTATGTTTCGTCTATGTATTTTTCTCCAATACAACATTGTAGTTATACCTGCCAATATAGAAAAGACAACCGCGACTGAAAAATTCTTTTCGGTAGTAGTGTGCCATCTAGTGGCTAGTAGTCATTACGGTGTTAACGTTTTTTCTGTGACAGAGCGCCATATAGTTGCAAATTGCAGAAACCAATTCAACCATTTATGTTGGTTGTAAACAACGTTTTATTTCTTTAATTCAACTAAAAATTAGTTGAATGGAAATGAAGTGTGCCTTAGCTAAGAAATGACAGCACATTTAATTGTTGAGTTCAACTAAAAAAATATCCATTTTAACCAACATTTTATTATTATTAAGGGAACTAGAATTAAAAAATCTAAATTAGCATAGGTAAAATTTTTTTAGTTGTCTCAAAAAATAACTAACTAAAATCAGAAAATCAACTAATTTTTTCGCCAAAATGCTGATTTTGGTCTTTCCGTGCAGAAATACCATTCATTCATTCCAGTTTCTGTAGATAAAATAGAAATTAGACAATAAGAAATCTTTATTAAATATATTTAATAAAAAGAAATCATTAATAAATGCGACTCTCAAACTAAAACTCAAAAAAAAAAACATCCGAGAATCGTGAGTAAAATAAAAATTTCCCAATTTATTTTTTCAAACCGCTGTATCTCAAGAACGGTAGCATATAGCAATACTTTGATTACCATCATTTTAATTGGAAATTTAGCGTTCTTTCATAAATTATTGTTAAAAATTACGTTAAAATTTTTTTTTTCATGATTGTCAAACATATACATTATTTTGAAAATATGTAAGTTTTTCAAATATTATTTCTCCATTCTTAAAACTTTGACAGTATTTTACTTTGGACTTCAACTACTACATATAAAAAACCAAAAATACATTTTTTAAATATTTGAATTTTAAGTGTTCTTTTTAAAATTAAAATCAAACAAAAAATATTTTCAAGAGATTGTTGCTTATTCCCTTCTCAAAAGTATGTCTAGAGTAAAAATGGCCAACTTTTGATCATAAAGAACGCAAATGCAAAATTTGAGCCAATTAAAAAATACAAAAAAAAATCGACGCGCTGACGAAGTGATCTTTTCGATGCATAGAGAATTAACCGCATTAGCAAAGCTGGGCTGTCAATACCCCTTAAAAGCAGTTGAGTAGCTAGTGTAGTTTAAGCTGTTATTTGTCATGTTTCCAATAAAAATTACAGAAATGTTACGACTCTTGCCCGGATTGGCAGTTGAATGCACCGGTTTTACAAGCCAGTTGTCGTATGTTCAACTCCTAACCTGAAAGTGTTCTTAGTGTCAATAGGATCAGTAGCACTAGCCATTCAATGATTCTGTACGCTAAGAGTCGGCTGCGAAGTCTGTTGGAACAAATTGCACACAAAGAATGTAATGCCAGTACATTGATTTGCTTAGGACTCTTAAAATCGAAACGCAGTGTATCTTGATGACAAGACATTGGTTATTAGGATTATACAGAAATGCATATAGGGCTATTGTAGTAATAGTCATCTGATAAGTAGAGTCGTTATTATTATTATTAATATTTTGCCGATTACCCGACTTTCATTCAATGAAATGTAATAAGATTTGATACAATGGCGTCGCTTCGGCTCCAAGAAGCAATACCGCAGAAAAAATAATTCGAAAATTGCTCAAAAATGCTGTTATAGCGACGCGAAACTCGAAGCGAATGCTCCTAATTTCATCTTACTCTTCACGGAAAGACCGAAACCAGCATTTTGGCGAAAAAATTATTTGATTTTCTGATTTTAGTTAGTTATTTTTTGAGACAACTAAAAAAATCTTACTTTTGCTAATTAAGATTTTTTAATTCTCATTCCCTTAATAATAATAAAATATTTGTTGAAATGACTATTTTTTTAGTTGATTTCACCAATTAAACGTGCTGTCATTCTTAGCTAAGGCACACTTCATTTCCATTCAACTAATTTTTTTAGTTGATTTTGTGAAATAGAATGTTGTTTTCAACCAACATAAATGGTTGAATTGGCTTCTACAGTTTGCAGCTATATGGCGCACTGTCACCGAAAAAACGTGATGGCACACTACTACCGAAAAAAAATTCAGTCGCAGTTGTCTTTTCAATATTGGCAGGTATAAATACAATGTTGTATTGGAGAAAAATACATAAACGAAACCTAAACTTCTTTTTGAAAATTTTTCTTCTAAATCGCTGTTTTCTTCATTCGACTTCACGAAATCGACTCTTTCACTGAAAACTTTGAACACGTGGAGAACAAAAACCGAATACAAGTAGTACACCGGACGGCGTAGCCCGGAAGGTTGGAAGATACAAAAAAAACATCATTTGATGTATACAATTAGAGTGCAACATTCGAAACTCACTTCACTGTTCCGCGTAAAATCATTATTACGTACAATCGCTTCAAATGCGCACAAATTCTGAATAAATACACTTTCCACTAAAAATTTACGTCATTTTTACATATCGGTTTAGAAATTTACATATGGATATATCGTAACACATGCGAAGAACATCAAAACAATTTGCAAGCAGTTTCAACAAGACTGTCCTTTTTAGCTTTTTAATGGATTGTTTTGCTTTGACACTTCTTATGAGTTTTTAGCTAATAAACTTGTTAATAAAAAACATTTCATTTTTGTTTTCTTTGTACTGTCCTTCAGCAATGATGGTGATAGATGAATAGAAACAAATTTTCTGATTTTAATAACAAAATTAGTTGTCAATGAGAATTTCGTGTTGGATTGAAATATTGCTGGCTTGTGGCCAGGATATTCGCCAACTAAACACATTATCAAAAAATAATAGTTTTTTTCAGCAAAGTAAATTCTCAATTTTAACTAATTTCATAGTTATTTTGGAAATTTTGTTGTTAAAATCAACTAATTCAAAAACAGTAATACGAATTAGACGCAGAGCTTATTTTGGGTCGTTCCGTGTTGAATTCAATATGTCGAACAGAGACAACAGATCTCACTCTAACTAATGGTTTACGTACATGAGATGACTACTGAAGCCCGTTCCCTGGAACATGACCGAAGAAAGAAGACGGTCTAAGAATTAAGCAATGACCTTTCCTTAAGCGGGAATGGAAATAATCAACATAACTTTGAAGATAATTTTATCAAATAAATCAAAAGGAATCAATACACATCATCACTTGGTTTCGGTACTTGAAACATATTCAGTATTCACACATTCACGCTTCACAACATCATTTATCGAACCAGTGATAAATAATGAAACACGTTTCCATTCGAAAATAGCCACAGCCAAATATAGCAACATTTGGCAATTTGTTAAGCACCGCCATTTCAGGTTCTACAACCGCCGTGCTGATATTTATTTCACCTTCTAGATTTATGATGAGCAGTGTTTGTTCGTTTACCGAATCGGTTAGAATCGCCGAGCAGATAGCCAGTGACGTTGGGTTTACATAAATGAATCAACAGTCGGAAATTTTTTTGACACGAGCTTTTGCTTCTGAAAAAATAGGTTCAAAAAACATTATGACTGTAGCGATGGTAAACAACATCTAGGGTGCAAGATACTGAACACTTATCAGATATCACAGGTATTACTGTATTACACCTTCCAGTTATCAAAAAACCAACAAATACTTGTTTATTTACTTCTCACTATCCTGCCAAAAAAAGTTCAGCAGAATATTCTGATGCTATAAAATAAACCGCCAAAGATTACCACTCACCTGAGTCATGATGATCGTGAGCCTCGTGATGACCGTGCCCATGATGGTCGTGGTCATCTTGCAGATGATGCTTCAGGTGATGTAGATGCGCGTAGAAGTGATGATGGTGCAGCACACAGGCAAGATCGGTACAATTTAACATAGCTCTGGTCTAAGGTTCGCAATCACCCGAGGTCGGTTCGCTGAGCCCTCGAAAGCTTGCCAGCCGGCGATAGTTAATAGCCCTTTCCAGTGACCTATCGATGTCTACGTCGCGCTCGGGAGTCGTTAGGGAGGTTGAAACTAAACGCGTCAACGAGCAGCCCCACTTCTTGTTCGGTAAGGTTTGGTGGTCTGTAAACCTTGTACAGTAATTGTTAGCTCACCATTGGTACGCGTAATGAGTTCCGCCGTAGGATCGAGCTATAGCCGAAATATTTGCAGATTGTTGGGTTTGTAACTCGTTTGAGGTGAGGTAAACACCGGTTTTGTTGATGAGAAACCAAGCTGACACCTGCGGAAAAAAGCAGAAAAATATGTTGTTTAGTTGCAAATAATGGCTACCGCAAACACGAGGAAGTGCGTTCTATGATTGTGTATTTTGGCAAACGAAAATAATGAAGGTATCCACAAGTTCTAAACTGGTACTTTCTGCTTTATCCAGTCATGGCAGCAATCGATTTACGAATTAAGCTTTTGACTCTAAATGTCAAGAACTACTGATTACCACTGTTATCGTCGACACTCAATATTCTCGCCGTTTCGCCAGATCGACCGGTATGCTAATCTATTACCATCAAAGCAGTATAGGTTTCCTTTTGAAATAATACTTGCCGTCAGCACACCTGGCATGAATCAGTTTCATTTGTTCTAGGGTAGTGCATTCTTAATGATAAACTAATAGAATTTCCGTTTCTTCAAATTGCCATTCAAAGATTCCGAATCGATTACAAATTGAGCCATCTACCGTAGGCAGTAGGCAAAGTGCACAAGGACGACTCATCGATCACATAACGAATATTCCATTTTCGTCCTTATCATTCACACCAGCTGGAACTGGAATTGTCTGCCTAAAACAAAGGCTGTCAAGCAGCAGAGCAGCTTCATTGCCGGTTAATTACAGAAGAATATACGAAATTATAATAAAGTAGCAAATTTTCCACACCTTAATACTAAGCAAACGAGAAAACTGGGAAACGCACGCCTCCAGCCAAGCCGTCTCCCGGTGAAAATCTCCTTATTGCAACTGTGCATGACGTAGGGAACGAAGTTCGAGAGATGACAATGAAATCAAGTCATGATGACGCTCACAGAGGAAAAAAACTATAGTTTCGCCAACTTAGATGCGAACTGAATAATTATAGGTATTGATATTGAAAAGAAAAACATGATTGGGTAGGTATGATTGAAGTGGAAAATATAATGAAACGTTCCGTACATTCAAGTGACTTTCTAGTCGATCAATCAGGCCCGTGCGCAGGGGGAGGTTTTGGGGGATTCAACCACCGCCCCCCTTCCATGGAAGATTTTGCAACTTTAAATTTCATGAACAATAGAGTACTTATTATATAAAAGTGCAAATAACTTGACTTTTCATTCAACTTTTTGTGCTTTCCCCACCTTTTGAAAACTAAACCCCCACCCTCCCTTCAATCCCCACCCCTCTTGAACACCACCTTTTGAACCCTCTCTTAAACCCTCTCTTGAATCCCCCCCTTTTAAATGAATCCTGCGTACGGCCTGCCTGCGATCAATTGTGGGGACACAGATTATAAAAAACTGCTTATCGATTTTTTTTCCTATTTCCTGAGATGGTAAAAAAAGAATGCCTAAGATAAAATAATCTACAATCTGATACAGTGATCTATCAAATGTAATCTACTAGTGAGCAATTCCAGAAATCAACAGCAAAAAAGTGACAAAATCACGATCGATTTGCTCGGATTTGAATGAATCTTTTCACACGCTTCCACGACAAAGCATTTTGTTTTGCACGGATAAAGAGATCAATTTGACTAAATTTGGCGTAATTTTTTTACGTTGCGCATTCAGCTCATCAGTGCTTTAGCAGATTTATGTTGGACTGCTAATGCCATCTCGCGTTTTCTTAAAGGATGGGAATTTATTTATTCCATATAATTTCTTCAAATCATTTTAACTCGGAAACTGTTGTTGTTAGGAAATTTGTGTCGAATAAAAGTGGTAGGAAATCGATTGGGCCCCCTAAAAAATCAACGCGGCTAATAAAATAAATTAAACACCTTTTCAAGAATTCAAAAATTGACCAAAAATATATAAGGGAAAGTGTTCGGTTACCGGCACCCTTTTCTTTTTAGCTCATAACTTCTAACTTAGTGCACATTATGCGGACATCTATACATCAATGGAAAGCTAAAGTCCCTGGCTAAAAACTGATTAAGAAACTGAGTTGATTCATTGAAAAAAAATATTATCAATTTAGTAAAGCGATAAATTTTGTTATTATTTTTTTCTTATGTGCCCTAGCACAAAATTTGGCTAACCCCTAAATGACCAAACCTGCATCGCCCAGAAATAGTCGAAACACGTTTGCGTTCGGCACGTCAGAAAAGACATTGCACTCCGTTGCAAAACAAAAAGTGTTCTGTAAGTAGCAGAAACTTTACGTCTGCTTATCGGTTCAAATTGAACTGCCGAGTTTAGCACTAAGCAGTTCAATTTGAACTGCTCTGCACTGATGAGTCAAAGACGAAACGTAAAAATAATAATAACGGTTATGTGCCCTAGCACAAAATTTGGCTAACCCCTAAATGACCAAACCTGCATCGGCCAGAAATAGTCGAAAACACGTTTTCGTTCGGCACGTCAGAAAAGACATTGCACTCCGTTGCAAAACAAAAAGTGTTCTGTCAAATTGAACTGCCGAGTTTAGCACTAAGCAGTTCAATTTGAACTGCTCTGCACTGATGAGTCAAAGACGAAACGTAAAAATAATAATAACGGTTATGTGCCCTAGCACAAAATTTGGCTAACCCCTAAATGATAAATTTTGGCCACTTTAGAAAAGGTTTTCGGTTACCGGCACCCCAAGAAATTTCGCTAAAAATGGAAAAATCTAAGTCAAGACTGCAGCTATTCAAAGAATTTATTCTATTTGGAAGCATTTTTCACGAGAGTCTTCATTGTCTGATTGTGACTTCGCCTTGGCTCTCTTGGTCGAATATTTGGATGGTGGCGCCTTTGGTATTAATTTGACCGGTCTTCAACGTTTTTTTCTTAGCCGTCGGATTGACGCTATCTGCTTTCTTTCAAAAGTTACGGTGGGGTGCCGGCAACCGAACACCTTCCCCTAATTATGAAAAAATGCATCCAAAAATTCTTTCTAGATATTCTTATATAGCAATTCCATGAGAAACTGATGTACGACCTCTCAGAACTTCGTAATATTGGGAAGAAAAATATTAGAACCGTACTCTTTTATTTTGTCATTAGGGTGACCATTTCCTTGTTAGGGTGGATCAAAAAATCGATTATTATCGATTTTCTTCAAAAAATACATTTAAAAAAAATCATAACTTTTGAACCAATCGACCGATTCCGCTAATTTTTGGATATGTTGTCAATAAATGCCTATAGCATTCACGAAAAATATGCGAAAATTATGAAGTTTAGGTTTTGTGTTTGAAAAAGTCAATTGTATAACTTCTCAACGGTTTTCGTGGTTTGCGCCCAAATTTTTCGATAACAAGAAAATGATCACCCTAACGACAATATAAAAATACGGGTCTAATATTATTCGATGGAGAGCGATTCTTTCAAATATTACGAAATTCTGAGAGATCGAATATCAGTTTCTCATGGAACTGCATGGATGTGATTTGTGTCTTTTAACAAAATTAAGTAGCTACACCAAAAACAATGTTTAGTTATTATGAAGAATTTAAGTTTTTAGTGAAAAATAACCAATTAACCACTAAAAAAATATTCCATAGGTCAAAAGAATAAATTTTCTCATAGTAATCTTTCTTCTATTAGGTGTACAACTTTGCTTCCGCCTAATTTTTCCAAAATTTAAAGCTTTATTGCGAAAAAGCGCTTACAGATGTATTATTCAAAGTATTTTCCGTCGCTAGCGACAACTTTCTCCCATCTTACCGGAAATTTTCGGATCCCGGCTCGAAGAAACCGGGAACTTGGAACCAGTATAGCAAAAGTCGGTTCGTTTAGTAAGTAACTAATATATCCCACAAATTGAATCAGTTTTAAGCCAAATCTAGAAAAATTTTACCCTTTTTTGCATCCTCGCTCTAAATGACGGTGTGAAATTCAAAAGCAACCTATGGGACTACGAGATTTTTTATTTCATGAGTGACATTATTTGACACATACTCACACACATATACGCACAAACACATACATTGCTCAGCTTGATGAACTGTGTCGAATGATATAGAACACTTAGCCCTCTGGGTCAATTTTCACTAGTCAATTTTTCAAGTGATTGCATAAAATTTCTCTATGAGAAAGGCAAAAAACTAAATTTTTTTAAGAAATTTGATTTTTAGGTCTTATTTTTGTCTCAAAATAAACCATCTGATGATGCAAATTGTTCTTTTTAGTCATAAAGAATACTTATGCAAAATTTGAGCCAAAACAAAAAATACATAGTCGAAAACACGTTTTCGCCAGAAATAGTCGAAAACACGTTTTCGTTCGGCACGTCAGAAAAGACATTGCACTTCGTTGCAAAACAAAAAGTGTTCTGTAAGTAGCAGAAACTTTACGTCTGCTTAGCGGTTCAAATTGAACTGCCGAGTTTAGCACTAAGCAGTTCAATTTGAACTGCTCTGCACTGATGAGTCAAATACAAAGCCAAGTCGACCTCTAATTTCACATAGAATTGTTCAACTGTAGAATCATATTCCATTATTCAATTGACTATTTGCTATCAGGAACAGAAAACCGGAAACTGTAACTTCTTCACTTTTTGATTGACACCATTAAAATTAACAACAAGTGTGAATTATATATATAGTATATGTATAAAATAAAACAATTTTTTCTGATTGATTTTTTCTATTCCTTTTAATTTTTCGATTTCCTACAACTTTTCCTTCAACACCATTTTTGTTCAATTAAGTGTCCGAGCTACAGTGATATGGAAAAGTATATACAGAAAATCATTTACCGATTTTTAAAGTCTAGCCTAGAATCGGATTGGCTTCTTCCATCCGTGAAAAATAAATGATTCGTACACATGTGAACAATATTGAACACGTGTGCAAACTTTCATTTAAATTGGAGTATGTGTTGTCAGATCACCTGCTACATATTTCTGGAATCGCTTCACTTGAGAACAAGTAGATTCCATTCAATTTTATCTGGTTCCGGAAAAGTAATCACGAACTCTAACCGCATAGATCTGACAGTGAATCAATTGGTTCTGCTGTGAAATCGATGTTCACGAGACGGCTTGTAACCGCCTAACGACTAGTTGTCCAATTCTAGCGCCACCAGCCAATGCTATTCCGCAATCAATACAGAATGTATTACGAACGCAAATGAGGCGACTGCTGCCTTTTGAGGTTATTAATTACCAAGGGATTCAGTACTTCACATCTTATTACCAATCGTGATGAAAGCTCCAAAAAACGATCTTTCAATGGAAGAACTCCGACCAGAACTTCAAGACTCATTGTATGTGTCGAATGCAAACATCGATACTGAATTCGCTCTAGTTTGAGAATATGAGAGTTTGCAGCGGAACGAAAGCAAACGCATCCACATTCCATCACTGAAAGTATCGTTGTCTGATACAAGTTCATTAGACCTTCTGGGTGAGCACCCCACCAAGATCCAGTTATTGTTCGAAGAAAATTTACTCTCTGTTGGCATTTTGTTATCAGATACCTAATGTGTCCTTCCCTTGTGCATTTGGAATCTAACCACACCCCAAGGTCAAACCTGCGATCATTCTTCCCATCATATTAAACTGAAGTTGCGCGGGGTCATGCTTTCTTGAAAAGACGACCAGCTCAGTTTTCTCCGCGGAGAATTCGATACCCAGATGAACAGCCCAAACGGATAAGTTATCTAACATATCTTGCTATGGTTTTTGCAGGTCAACAGCTTTGGGTCCAGTAACTAAACCGCGCCACCATCTGCCAATTGTCTTAGTGTGCATGGTGTTACTAGACAGCTGTCAATGTTATTAACGTAAAAATTATAGAGACCCATGTAGCTAATTCTGAATGTTGCCAAATCGTCATGTGAAAAATACATGCACTTCTCTGACAAAAGGTTTTACAAATAATTATTTTTAACCGCTGGAAGTCCATGTTGTTGGAGCTTGTCTCAAAGAACATCAATGGAAACTGAATCAAATGCTCCTTTAATGTCTCAAAATACAGATGCCTTTTGTTGTTTTTCAGCGAAGGCAATTTGGATTTCCGACGAAAGCAATGCAAGACAATCTTTCGTCCCTTTATTTCTACGGAAGCCAAACTGAGTATCTGATAACAAGCCGTTCGTCTCGACCCAAGTGTCGAGACGTCGAAAAATATTTTTTTCGAATAACTTTCTGATACAGGACAACATTGCAATGGGTCTATATGAGTCGTGATTGGAAGACAACTCCAACAAACATCTTTTTCTTAAGATCGGGCAGATTATTCACCAAGTTGAATTTAATTCTGTCCAACCCAGGAGCGTTATTGTTACAAGACAAGAGTGCTATAGAAAATTCCATCATTGAAAAGGGACTGTCAATGGAACCATTATTTGGAGTAGACTCCCGAATAATGCTCTGCGTAGGAACAGAATCTGGACAAACTTTCCTAGCAAAGTCAAATATCCATCGGTTCGAGTATTCCTCACTCTCATTTCCCACGTTTCGATTCCACATTCGTCTGGCCGTGTTGCAAAGAGTGCTCATTGAGGTTTCTCTTGACAAATCTTCGACAAAATGTCTCCATTAGCTACATTTCTTGGCCCGAAGTATGCTCTTGTACTTGGTTTCTAAAACCAAGAATAATTCAAAATTCTCAGGAGTTCTTCCTCCTCGTTTTGAAAACGTATTGGAAGCATTTTTTTCACGTGTTTAGCATCTAAGCACTTTTTGTCCCACCAAGGGCTTGGAAGGCTTCCGTTAGTCGTCTTCCGAAGCCAAGAAAGTTTCTGAAGAAGAAAAATTATTAACTGTATACGTATAAGACAGCTAGCAGCAGTTAGTTGTTGGGTTAGATAAAGTCAGGAAGACCGGAAGACATTCACTGTCGAGAAAAAAAATGATAAAGATGTCAAATTTTTGCTTTCCAGTTAAAATAATTCGATATTTTCAAGAATATAGACTAATTCCAGCTTTTGGATTGGATCACTTTATAGAGAACCAAATCAAGGTGGTTCTAAGAAATCTTCCATCGTACAAATCACGTTTTAAACGATTTTAAAAATTCCAAAATGAACAAAAATACACTTCGATTGACAAACGTATGATTTACATAGCTAGCCAATATTCGTTGAAACAGAAAAAAATACTTACACCTTCGGATATGGTGGATTAAAACGTGATTTGGCATTGTGCACTTCCTAGTCAGCCCGACAGTATAAGAACAATAAAAAGATTCGCACATTTTTTTATCGCTCTGTCAGTGAGGAAACCCACTTGAAAACATTCTTTCTCGTCCAGTTCACCGCCAGAACAATTATCGCCAAAAGCGGCCTGTAAGAAACAACACGGAAACTTGAACCCTAGGAGTCGCGAATGTGCTGAGTCACCGAGCAGAACCATCAAGGATGCCATATTCTACAAGAGGAAGCAATCAGATTGGAACCCGAGCGTGATTTCAGCCAATTTACGACAAGAGCATTGAAAGAAGTGCGCTTCGAGTGAACAACAACAACAACAATAACAGATCTAGATATCATTAGTATGCTGGTTTGGAAAGGAAAACCCCACTTCACGGAGTACTTCAACAACCTTGATCCAGGCTGTTGGACAGGTTGTACCGTGTAGTGCCGTCCGTTCTTCTAGCTTCTGGTAAAAGTTGTCTAATCATTTATACAAAAAAACAGGTCACTGGCACTGGCTACAGTGACTGCGGTAATCCATAAAGATTTGGGTCGAGTATTCGAATTGAGAAAAATTTAAACTTACATGTGTCATGGAACTTTAGAAAATACTCGAAAATCCGTTCGTTAAGAATTGGGAGATCAATAAAAAAAATACTACCGTACACCATCGTATAACAGAATTCATAACTGGATCATAAAACTGTGTACGCTATGTCGCTTTTTAATGTTTTGGAAGTGAATAAAAAAAAAGAACTGGTTCCAAGTCTCGCCGGGGATATTCCCCTCTGATCAGCCGATAACGATTATTCACGATATGTTTTGATCAGCGACTAAATGGATCGGAGGCCTATTGAAACCCATCTCACATCTAAACCTGTTTCTGTTTTCGTAGGTATTCACCGTCAAAATAGAGAGCAAAATGTTTTGCTTCCGCTTCATTCAATAATGATAATGAAAGATTGTCCGCCTTACTAATGAAGTGCCGTTGAATGTTAATTTTCGGTTCGGTGTCATGCAAATAATATTGAAATCGAGATCGTGTCTAGGTTCTGTCTGATGTGAGTAATGTTTCAGCAACAGTAGCAGTAGTGATATGTAATCGCACCAATAAATAATGGCCCGTCCGAGTACTACAGTGGCACTCAATAGAACTAGACTTAAACGAGGTGATAATAAATTACTGAGCGGCCGAGCAACGACGTAAACTGATTGTGCCAGTGAATACAATGTTGAATAGAATTTTAATAGAGTTTTTTTCATTGCACGGACTGGGTATGGATGAATCGCAGTGCCACTTAACAAGGCGAATTACGTGTATGTATAGATATTCAAAGTGAATTTATAAGCTTACTATGTTTTATGTAATGAAAGCATAAAGTTTCAACAATTTTACCGACGACATTTTACTCAAACGAATAGAACGAACAACATGAGGACAACATAGTTAAAAAAAATCGTGTAAATTTACGTCTCTCTAGGTACACACGAAAGGAGAATCGTAATTCACTTAAATTTACAATTCAAAACATATAAAAATGCAATATCAGAAGAAGCGAATAACCTAATGTTGAAGACTCCATAATCGAAATAACAAACAAACTATTTTTATATAATCAACAGCAAACAATATTTGTAAACAGTAATACAAATCTCAAAAACCTATTTTTAATCCATCTAGTGGTGGGATAGTGCCTTTCTTTTTTTCATTCTCATTGTAACGGAAAAAAACATAAATCTTTGACGTGTTAACGTTTGCTTCGAGCGAACTTTATTCTTGCTTCTGACATCGATAACGGTTTATATTTCACTGATTCAGAGATACCAGGAAAAATTTTCAAATGTCTTCAGACAGGGTTTCAAAAGTCAGTAAATCCGAAAAAAATGTCTGCAGGGTTCAATTTCACTAGAAAGTATAATACGCTAACCTGACTAGGCGAGTAAAAAAACGTCGCGGCAATTTCAAAAGTCTGTAAATTTTGACGAAAGTTCGCGAAAAACTCGATTTTCAAAAGTCTGCGAATAAAGTCTGCAACAAACAATGTCTGCAGCACTATACACTAAGGTCTCTACGGTTTTTGAAATTATTATGTCAAATTTTCCACGAGGTAATTTTTTTTTGCATGGTTTCCCCAATTAAAACGGTTTTATTTTACACGGATTTTTTCAACACGGTTCGTAACCCCCGTGTAAAAAAGAGTAGTGTATACGAAATCTGCAGATTTACAGACAAATCTGCAGACCTGGCATCTCTGTACTATTTCGTTTTTACTTTACTTGCATTTATTGTAATTTTTACTGACGGTTAACAAAGATTGCGATGCGACAAGATAGCGATAAAATGTCGCAAAGATAGTGAAACTGTCATTCAACATCGATTCAACCGATCGTTGTATTTATAACCAGAAAACTACAAGGATCAGCCCCATAGGGTTGTTCGAGCTATTGATGTAGAACAAGTTTGTTACGCGGTTTTTCACGAGGATTTCCGAAGCAACGCTGTTTTATTTGTGGATTCCAGAAGTTACGCGGTGCGTATCTCCCGCGTAACAAAATTAAATGTATTAAGAATCAACATCGTACACGCGAACCTAGACTCTGTTTGCCTTCATTTGTGTTTGTCTTATATCCGACGAAATTACCGAAATTGCATTAATAGCCCAAATATATGCAACTATACCTACATGCATACTAGCGTAATGGATTTAGATATTGAAGCTTCTTTTCGCCAAGCTTGTATTCAAGTTTTGCATGCATGCAGTTATTTTTATAACGTTCACTTCTCTACCATTACTACCATTCTGCGATTTCGATAATAAAACGAGTTCATCTTGTTTAAATTAGAAATTAATCTTAAGCACTTAAAATTAACCATGAGATTCTTGCAAAGCGACATAACAAATCATTTTATCCAAACTCGCATGGCACAAGAACAAAGTAAACCAATTAAAGCTTCAAATCGTTTTATGGCACTTTTTGTCTTGCTGTCTAGCAACAACCTACCTCTAGCATGCTACACGTAGAACTGAAGCGTTAGCTATAATTTCGCTTATATTTATAAATTCATAAAAGTTCAAAAAATTGTAAAAAGTCTGCAAAATTGCAGAGTTTGCTTACAAATGAAATCGGCAAATTTACTTGCAAATCTGCAACCTGGCACCTGTGATTCTGACGCTCATTAGTTCACTGTTCTGCGGCGATTCCGTCGAATTTTATGCCCCGCTGAAAACCAAATATGTAACACATGAATCAATAAGTCCCGAGACTAACAATGGAAACAACATTTTTTTCGCAAATTTTTTTTTATTCATCAATATAATAATTCATCGTTTTTCCAATTTTTCAATACCATGTTTATAAAAAAATTTATCTTTCGCTTCAAAATAAACTTCAGTTTCAGCGATGACCTCCTCATTTGAGCCAAATCTTTTTCCCTGGAGCATTTTTTTAAGATCAGCAAAGAGCCAGTAGTCACTAGGGGCTAAATCTGGCGAGTATGGGGGATGGGGAAGCAGATCAAAGCCCATTTCGTTCAATTTCGCCATTGTTTTCATCGACTTGTGGCAGGGTGCATTTTGTTCCATCGAAAGCAATCGCGGCACCCGCTTGGAAAAAACCTTTTTCATGCTCAATTTTTCATGAAGGATAGTAAATACACTTCCATATGATATCTGTGTCATCTCAGCAATCTCACGGAGCTTCACTTTACGATCTTTCATTATAATTTTTGTCACTTCACTCACATTTTCCGGTGTAACGGCTTCCACAGGTCTACCCGAACGTTCCGCGTCATTTGTGTCGGTACGACCACGTTTAAACTCGGCGAACCACCGACAAATCGTTGCTTTTGATGGACAAGAGTCCGGATAACATTTTTCAATCCATTGTTTCGCTTGCACGATGTTTTTACCCATTAAAAAACAATGTTTTATCAAAACAGGAAACTCGGTTTTTTTCCATTTTTTAAACAAACTACAAAACGACTTTACTCCAACCTCGATAACTCAGCTGTTTCTGGTCGGATCGACTTAAAATTTTGACCCGTTTCAAGCAAAGGTTAGTACTCTAGAAAGACGTGGTTACTGGTTTACTACGAGCGCCATCTCTGCTTTAGTCTCGGAACTTATTGATCCATGTGTTACATTTTCGAAACAGTGTTGCTGGATAAAGGATTCTTCTACACTTTTCTTTTCACTTACACCCTCATTGAACATAACTAAAAATTGGGTGACACACCACTCAAATTCAGAAAAAGTGCACGTACTCTAAACTTGAGTTACCACCTATCCACTCATTTTTGAGTGAAGGGACGAAGCTGTCAAAATTTGAGTATTTTCACTCAAAATAAGAAAAAAATATTCTTTTCAAAATTTGAGTGAGTTTATCTCAAAATTCGAGTTACTTGCACTCAAAATAAAGAAATTCTTCTTCGTTATATACAAAGTCATTCTTCTTTCTTCCTTTCAAATGGGAAGCGCAAAAAAGTGATTCAAAACTGTTTAATTTTGACAGGTTTGCAATAAAAATAATTGAAACCACAAAATTTCTATCGAAAAGGTCTATGATTGAAAATTCATGGTTTCAAAAACCGGATCTTGAAACGGCAATATGAAACGATGTATTCTTAAATTCGACAAAAATATTCCGAAAATGAGAACGCACTGAACATAGCTAAACCGATTTCAACTAACTTAAGCTCGTTTTCATGCTATTATGTGTTTATTGAGCAGGTTTGAAGTTCGAATGGCTGTCACTTACGGTTCCGGTGATATAATGGTATAAGTAACGTAAACGTCAAACCGCTCAATTTTCTTGGATATGGAATAACCGATATCAATAATTGTAGACTAGTTCGAGACTGAAATTGGGGTGTTGCTCTATTCCGATCATATGCCTGACACTTCAAGTTTCGGATGACGTAATCGACAAATTGATTTTTTTCTTTCCGTATAATTATTTCATATAATGACCTATGATCACGTTCAAATGTATTATCTCTGATACTCTTGGTCTGAGAAGTTGGTGTCGAAACGAGCCCAAATTAGTGTTTTGATGAGGCTGTGTCGATGGTAGAGGACGGAATTATCACAGCACTAGGTGGATTAATAATAGGTTTTTATTTAAAAATAACCCCTTATAAGAATTTGGGTTATTTAAAAAAAACTCATTTAGATTGACTCGGGTAGATAACAAAAGTATGTTCTAGCGCTTACGTCACATATTCGGCGACATTCCTCAAACCAAATGAATGAAAAATAATACATTTTCACTTGATCATTTATTATATCTGATAAAATTGTGCGGAAAAAAAGTTATATTTGTCAATTGCGTCACTTATACGGTTAGGTCACCGGAAGAGTTAGTCATATGAACATCGAACTATATAAATAATCGAATAGTTACTTTCAAATGAGCGTATACTGGTTGAAACCGGTTCGGCCATCTCCGAGAAAAGTGGGAGATAGAATAGAAAAAAGTGCAGTATATCGATCACTTCCAGACAATTTAGTGCGATTTGTCGGTCACTTCTACGATTATATCTCCGAAACCGGAAGTGTGAGCCATTTGATTTTCGAATATAAAACACAAGTGAATAGTAGTTTTCAAACGAGCGTAAGCTTGTTGAAATCGGTTCAGCCGTTTCCGAGAAAAGTGAACGTATGCAATTTGTCGGTTACGTCACTTTTACGATTATTTTTCCGGAATCGGAAGTGAAAAGCAAATCCGTATTGAAAAATTCCTAGAGGTAATTTGTAATAATGCCTTTTGTCTTGCTATTTAAAGATCCTCTTTATTAAGCTGAACAAATTTTAATAGATCCAATAATTTCCAGAATGATTCGGATAATATACAGAATTGTGCTTTGACGTCGCTTATTCGGTAACATTCCAAAAACCCAAAAGTTTCAGCAATAATATGTTTGAACCGAATCTTTTGTCTCCCTGGCAGCTTCCGAACGAGTTCAAGTTTATCGAAATCGGTTCCGATATTTCTGAGGAAAAGTTGGGTTTGTCGGTTACGTAACTTATACGATTTCATATTCAGAACCGAAAGCGTTAATCATAAATCATATGAACGTGATCTGTGACCACGCTGTAGCCCAAGTTGGTCAAAATCGGTTCCAGCCATCGCCATTTAACTACGATTATACCTCCGGAATTGGAATTGTTTATCACGAACCATTCGAGCTATCAAATAAGTTTAAGACTTTTGAAATCGGTTCAGATGTTTCCGAGAGAGTTCAGCGGATATATGAAACTATGGTTTGTCGGTTATGACACTTGTAAGCTGTAATCTGTCGATCCATGCATTAATCAAAGAATTGAATGATTATCTTAGTTTTTGACCTACCAAATAATCATGTCTCAATGTTTTTCCTATGCTCATCTATGAAAAAAAACGCAGACCATGGAAATCATCAAATTAATCATGAAGGCAGGGTTATACAATACAGAAGCGAAGGCAATTGCACTGTCTCATAAGTCATAACCAAGAGAGTGAAACTATCAGATCGACTAATTATACCTTGAAAAATTACCGGCGTGCTCCCAGTGCTGCCTAGAGGATTGCGTCTTCTACACAGTTGCCCTAAGACACCAACAAAACTGTGTTATTTCTTCAGTTTGTCCTCGCATTCGTAAAGTGGAACTTGTATTGAGTTTCAACGTTCTTATATAATTCTTTTGCAATTTTGTGTTATCATTTATGGAAAGAGTAATTACTAATTATTTCTCAACCATTCTAATATCGTTAACTGTATAATTTGTATGATATCTTCTGATGAGAGTTTATCACAATCCAATTTGCCTTCTTATGTCAATCACTTCAAATACAAACGAGAAATTGGTATATGTGGATTATTGTGACATTAGAAAAATAACTGAAGACAAATTTATTACCAAACTTAGAAAAAATTGAGGAAACAGTTTTCTATCAGATCACATGTTGTGATACGTTGATGACATTTTGACTATCATAAAATTAGTACGTTGACTAAATAGATTCGGAAATTATTCAAAATATTGACAGCAGCTGAAAAATAGTTGAAGAAGAAAAAGATAGTACTTTTCTTCTTTCCAAACACATACAATCACTTCTACCAGCGCGATCCACAACGCGATTTATTCAAAGCTTGGAAAAAAATATCTTTAAAATTAATAATCTCAATAAAATATCAAAGTGATAGTATTTACTTGTTATTGTCTACTTTGGGCCAGGGTAGACGACAGGCTACCTTGCCCACTTGAACACTGGCAGCACAGAACCGAAACCATAATCACAGTGATAGGCTCTGTTTTTATAATGTACTGGCACCAGTTCAGTAGTTTCATTGGAATGAGAATTAGAGCACGTTTTTCAATACAAAAAAAAATTCCTTCGAAAAAATGAACAAGATTGCCGATAATTTTTTTTAATTTTTTTATTGAAAGAAATATCAAGATACGCTCACGTTTGCGGTTGCATTTTGTTAGCCAATTAAAACTGTAGTTAGGGTGAGGCTACATCAAAGTTGACATACTGTTAGCAAACTTTTCGAAACTACGCGATCTAATCAAACAGGAGAACTTTAACAAAGAATTGTTTACAAAGTATATGTTAAAAGGAAGTTACTTACAAGCCCCAAACAGTTAAAGCTGTTTGGTAAATTTAAATCTTCTGGCATGCACATATTTAGAGTTTATTTCAAAACCAAAATTTCATTTGTATTGCGATTTCGTTTGAAATCAATTCTAATTGATTTACACATCTGGTAAATTCAATTATCTTCTTTTGTCGAAAGCCATTGGGTCGAAAATCATTTCGTCGAATGCCATTTCGCCGAAAACCATTTCGTTGAAAGCCATTTCGCCGAAAGCCATTTTGTCAAAAGCCATTTGGTCGAATATCTTTTCGCCGAAAACCATTTCGCCGAAAGCCATTTCGCCGAAAGCCATTTTGTCGAATGTCATTTCGGCGAAAGACATTTTGTAATATCATTTCGCCGAAAGCCATTTCGCCGAAAGTCATTTCACTGAAAGCCATTTCACAGAAAGCCATTTTGTCGAATGTCATTTCGCCAAAAGCCGTTTTGTCGAAAGCCATTTCGCCGAAAGCCATTTTGCCGAAAGCCATTTTGTCGATAGCCATTTTCTCGAAGACCATTTCGCCGAAAGCCATTTCGCCAAAAACCATTTCGCCGAAAGTCATTTTGCCGAAAGTCATTTTGCCGAAAGTCATTTCGTCGAAAGCTATTTAGTTAAAAACCATTTCGTCGAAAATCATTTCATCGAAAAGCATTTCATCGAAAGCCATTCCGTCGGAAGACATTTCGCTGAAAGCCATTTCGCCGAAAGCCATTTTGTTGAAAGCCATTTCCTCGAAGACCATTTCGCCGAAAGCCATTTCACCTAAAACCATTTCGCCGAAAGTCATTTTGCCGAAAGCCATTTCGTCGAAAGCCATTTTGCTTCGTCATTCGTCGAAAGCTATTTAGTTGAAAGCCATTTCATCGAAAGCTATTCCGTCGGAAGATATTTCAACGAAAGACGTTTAGTATTAACCGAGTTTTTATGAAATGGTCCTTATGGCCAGTGGCTTACCAAATCGATCCCTCAAGAGATGGAAATTGAGGAAACCATTATTTTTTTGTTCATTAAACCAATGATGGGGGTGGGAAATCAAGTTTTACGCCACTGCTTACAGCGAAACGGATATAAGATAGGAACTTAATCCAACTCAGCATTTGATTTTTGTCTGGTAACCTTTTCAAATAAAGGGTGATTTTTTAAGAGCTTGAGAACTTTTTTAAACAATAAAACGCATAAAATTTGCAAAATCTCATCGGTTCTTTATTTTAAACGTTAGATTGGTACATGACATTTACTTTTTGAAGATAATTTCATTTAAATGTTGACCGCGGCTGCGTCTTAGGTGGTCCATTCGGAAAATCCGCTTTTTTATCGACAAATTTTGTTCAGCGATGAGGCTCATTTCTGGTTGAATGGCTACGTAAATAAGCAAAATTGCCGCATTTGGAGTGAAGAGCAACCAGAAGCCGTTCAAGAACTGCCCATGCATCCCGAAAAATGCACTGTTTGGTGTGGTTTGTACGCTGGTGGAATCATTGGACCGTATTTTTTCAAAGATGCTGTTGGACGCAACGTTACAGTGAATGGCGATCGCTATCGTTCGATGCTAACAAACTTTTTGTTGCCAAAAATGGAAGAACTGAACTTGGTAGACATGTGGTTTCAACAAGATGGCGCTACATGCCACACAGCTCGCGATTCTATGGCCATTTTGAGGGAAAACTTCGGAGAACAATTCATCTCAAGAAATGGACCGGTAAGTTGGCCACCAAGATCATGCGATTTGACGCCTTTAGACTATTTTCTGTGGGGCTACGTCAAGTCTAAAGTCTACAGAAATAAGCCAGTAACTATTCCAGCTTTGGAAGACAACATTTCCGAAGAAATTCGGGCTATTCCGGCCGAAATGCTCGAAAAAGTTGCCCAAAATTGGACTTTCCGAATGGACCACCTAAGACGCAGCCGCGGTCAACATTTAAATGAAATTATCTTCAAAAAGTAAATGTCATGTACCAATCTAACGTTTAAAATAAAGAACCGATGAGATTTTGCAAATTTTATGCGTTTTATTGTTTAAAAAAGTTCTCAAGCTCTTAAAAAATCACCCTTTACAAGCTCAAATCACTTCTGTTAACTGACAAGATCCGACGAGAGTTCTTAACATGATTTGTAATTACTTTCAGTTTCCTATAACAAATAAGTTCTCAGTAAAACTTTCTCTTCTTCAACCACCCTCTAATTGGGTTGATTGGGTCACGAAATCACTATTTTATATATCAAAAGCAATTGTGCAGGAAAGATTGTAGTAGTATGAATTGATGTTCAATTTTAATTAACAAAGTTCAATCAAATCACAAATGCTAGATCCTAGTTTAAAATATCAGTTTCAGGTAACGAGTTCAGGTGAGATAATTCTAAATTTACATTCCATGACATGAAAGCTATACGTTGATGGATGGATACCGAAACGGATTATATGACCTTAACTCACTGTTGTGATTTTTTTCCAATTTTGGTCCACATATCACATTGACCTCGTACTAACTAACGTTTTATCGGCCATGTAAGTGATTATATGATTCTTGACCATGTAACGGAAACCTTTCTTGTGTGGTGAACTTTAAAGTTTTAATTTGTGGGACGACGACTCTGAAGCATTACTGCGTACATGCACTACCTGGTATTGCAGTCCGTACAGCACCGAACAGACAAAACGATCGAAAAACATCTTTTGCTTGGTCCGATGGTACAGTCGAAGACAAGCGGCGGAACACGCACCAACGGAAGTACCAGTGCATTAATATTATAATTCGATTTTCACTTTTGTTAGTGTAGCACGTGGTAGCCGGTGTTGCTTCGGCTATCATTAACCATGTACGGCAGTAAAATGTAGCTTTTGTTCGGTTGCTTCAGTTAGTGCATCGGCATGATATTAATGCGCATTTAGCGAAAGTGTTCGACGCCTGCAACCGAGGCTCGTGTGCCCAAACAGTTACAATTGATCGGATACCGAAGAAAAAGAAAAAGACGGTTTCGTTTCGAAACCGATTTGAATTTGAACGGCTATTTTCAGTCCTACACCCACAACCAAATAAGTAAATACTACTCCTTGTTTTCTGGATGTACCGGAGTATCCCAGACATGATCGAAGTTAATTTAATTGATTGTGCAACATTTGGAAACATATCAAGCAACTATGCATTATGAAAGCATATTTGCTTTATCGTACGGGTGAGCGTACCGCAATGGTTTTGTGATTTACAATATCAACCTGATGAACACATAGATTGACTTTATTATATCCTATCAAGAGCAAAGCTATGTAGAATTAGCAAAATTTGCTTCCTTTCCCATAACACATGGACTGAAAAGTCCCGGGTCTAACACATAGATGGCATTAGTTTTATTACAGTCACTTTTTTTCCAGTTAATATTAACCTTTGAAAAACAGCTTAAAATTTCATGATATTCTATTGATTAGTTTGTGAGTTATTGTGATAAGATTGACATTACTTTTGTTATTTTCAGAACAATGGATCAAAACCAATTGCGTGTTTTAATTTTACACTGCTTCTTGATGGGAAAATACCCCAAAACAATGGTTCGTAGAGACACCAATAATGCAAACCGTAGTGGACGTCACGTCCAAATGAGGCGGTAACACAAGAAAACATAAAAAAATCCACATAATCGTTTGAATGATCGAAAAGTGAATTTGTCGTAAAGATATCAAAAGAACGTGTTGGCTTTATATTGTACGAGCATTTGACTATGAGAAAGCTCTGTTCAAAGTGGGTGCCACGTTTTTTACACTGTCGACCAAAAACGAGAACGTTTTGATGATTCTGAGCAGTTTTTGGCCATGTTTAAAAGTAACAAACCGGAATTCTTGCGTCAATATGTGACAATGGAGGAAACATGGATTCATCACTTCGCTCCAGAATCAAAACGATTGTCATCTGAGCGAACAGCAACTAGTGAACCTCGTCCAAAGCGTCCCAAAAGCACAACAACCGGCTGGAAAGTTTATGGCCTCGGTATTTTGGGATGTTCGTGGTATGATATTTATCGGCTATCTTGAGAAAGGAAATACCATTAACAGTGAATATTATTGGAGCGTTTGAAGGCTGAAATGGCAAATAATCGACCGCATATGGCAAACAAAATTTAATTTTATCAAGACTACGCACCGTGTCACAAGTCAATCAAAACAATTGCAAAACTACAAGAACTTCGAATTGCTCTTACATCCACCGTATTCACCAGATTTGACTCCCAGCGACTATTGGCTGTTCGCAGACCTGAAAAATACGTTCACCGGTAAGAAATTTCGCACGAACGAAGAGGTTATCGCTGAAACTGAGGCCTATTTTAAGGCAACTGAGACCTATTTTAAGGCAACTGAGGCCATTTATGAGGCAAAAGATTTTAATTTCGTTCTACGGAAGTGGCATTGATATGTTAGAGCGGCGCTGGAATGATTACGTTGCTCTTGATGAAGATTACGTTATTGAATGAAGATAATTTTGAACCAAAAAAATCGTGTTCTTTTTGTTAGGCCCGGGACTTTTAGCCCATACGTTATGATCCTACCTAGTCTAGTTGATAACTGATTCTATCTATCCACCTGTGAATTTTTAGCTTTACTAGTCGTAACATGCCTAAAAATTTGCATCTAAGTTCGTGACAATCTGTCTGATCAACTCTAAATAAATTAGATGCCTCAATTCAGGTATATCTCAATAACCGGAAGTCGGGATCGAATTCAATTGAAAATCACTAACTAGCTATAAGACCATTCATTTGAAAATCGGTCACGCCATCATGGCGAAAATTGAAAAACATGACACTCAGCCCCGACAGAAAAATCGGGTTTCACAGTGATTTAATAGCGAAAATATTTCTTTTTCGTAGTTTTGGATGATTCCCGAATTTTTTACCACAGCGTTAATGAAATCTTACACAGTTGTCTATTCATTGTAAAAACAAGCCAATTTAACGAAAAAAAATAAGGGTGTAACATCGTAATTCATCGAAATCGAATAAAAGTTATAATTTCAAACTAACGATTCATTGCCTCAAATATAATAATAAGAAAATATAGAGGAAACCGGGGCTAGTCCGGAAACGGGGTTAAACCGGACAGCATAAATATCTCCTAAACCAACAATTATTTCTATCCACGGATTGACATTGTAAACGCGCTTTCATGTCGTCAATCGTGTTCGCATCGAAAAATGTACGTTTTTTACTGAAATATTTTTTTGTTTAATTCTCGAAATTTTTGGGTATTTTTGATTTTTGTGCATTGTAATGACGGTCTGGTTAGTGCTTTCAATATTGATTTCGTGCTGAATCCAGTGATTATTTCGTTTACGTGGAAAACAAAATTGTTATTGCGTCTCGAAAATGAATTGTCTGTGCGGGACTAAACCGAACAAAAAAAAAGTGGGGCTCAATCGGACGCATAATTTTCGACTTGAACTTCTTAACGGATTCTTGAAACGTACCAAAATATTGATATCTATTTTTCAATTCTACTTCACATGACTTGTTAAAACAAGATTTACTATAAATTAAATCAAAACGTTCATTATATGTAGCGAATCAATCGAATAGTCTCCAATAAAAACTCTAAAGTCAATTTCAACATCAATTATTTGGTTCTGCAGAGTGTGAAGTTTCCAGACAATACCTATACTCCCAGCGAGTAGGATTACGTCTCTCGCAAGGTTGAAACCAACAGACAATCAATATTATTAAGTTATCTTTAGATTTGGCGCCCTACTGCATTCCTTTTTTTCATTTTTGTATGAAACTCTATAGTACGGTTTAGCCCCATAGAGATCCCCCGGTTTAATCCAACTATTCCTAAATATTGGATTTTGGGTTGGTCACTTCACGGCGACTTGGTGCACAAATTGAGATTTGTAGTTGAAGCTACACAACTGTTCAGATAAATTGGTTAAAAACCTTGCAATAATAATAATTGTATTTTTTTTTTCAATTTCCAAGAAATGCCCGGTTTCTCCCCGTAGAGCCCCGGTTTAGTCCGGCAGTTTCTGAAAATTTGAATTTGATCACTTCATTGCGACTTTTTACGGAAATTAATGCATATTTTTCCTAACCACAAGTTGGGAATTGTGACTGAAAGTTGAAGCTATACAACGATAAACATAACTTGGATGAAAACCTAGTTGTAATGGATGCTTTTCTCAACACAGAAAAAAATTATGAATTTTACAGGCGACATAATTCTACAAACGATACAATTCATAACTACCTTATTTTTCAAATGACGCAATATTCCACTAGCAAAGAATTTTACACGCTCCGAGTGTAATTTGCACGCGGCTACTGAGTGCCGGTGTATGGATTTATATGGGGCATTCCACGCAAAATCAGCCATCCAAAATTTTAATTTTCATCTAACTATTTTATGATATGAGATATGATTTTTTTGAAGTCTCGCATTTACATTTACAAAAAAGAACCTTTTTTCAAGAGCCTATACTTTTAAATCTAATAAAGATACAAAAATTCGTTCAAGACATGAAATGTGCGACTTTTCCTAAGCTTTCAAATAAGTGATTCCAAAAAAAAAAATTTAAAGTAAATTTAATGAAAAAAATTAAAGGTAATTCAAACCATTCAAACTTGGGCCTATTTTTTTCTTTTTTTAGTTAAAAAAAGGAGCCTTAGGGGTTTAACTCAATCTTGGCAAAGTTTCAGAGTAGAAAGATTAATACTTTCGGAGCAATGATTTTTTCAATCACGACCCGCACGCGCGGAGCGTATCGCAGCGCAATTCGCTCGAATACGGGCTTAGCTTGCCGACACATGTTACGCCAATGATCGAATCCTAACTTTAACAGTTTAGTATTAGCAACGTTACAGTTGTATCAATTATTCAACAAGCAGATATGTGCTTCTGTGGTTCAGTCGACTAACCAATGTGCTTTGTGATCAAATGTTTCTCGGTTCAAGTCGCGCTGTTGTTATCGATCTTTTGCTTTTTATTTCGTTCGAATTCAAGTCATGTAATTTTCAAACCACACAATTTTACATGTTCTTGAATACAAATTTGTGTGAAATACGATGCTACATTTATGTGCATCTTATAAGATGTAAAACCACAAGATTTTTTCGAACTGTGCATTTCCAAAAAGTGTCCGGCTTAGCCCCGATCTCCCCTACTATTGTTTCTATATAGGATAGAATTCAAATTCAATTCAAAACATTCATCGGTATTTTTCTCCATTCGCTATCAATGTAATTTTCGTCCGTCTGATTCTGTTAATTTTTCAGCGTCAACCATCTGCTATGATTCCGAATTTGCGATTTGGAAAAATATGCATCAGCTTTCGTACCAAGTCGCGCAGATCTAATCAACCCAGAACCCAATATTTCTGAAACCGCGAGGCTAAGCCGGACTATAAAGCTTAACTCAAAAATGAAGAACGCATACAATGGGGTGCCAAAAATGAAACCATGTTCGAATGGATTCTCTGTTGGTTTCCGCCTTTAGTGAGACTAACGTCTCAACCTCCAACTAACTAAATTCCAGTCTGTCTGTCACCTAAAAACGCGTTTACAAAATTAATCAATGGATCGAAATAATTGCTAGTTTATAAGATATTTAAGCTGTTCGGTTTAACCTCGTGTCCGGTCTAGCTCCGATCTTCCCTAATAATTTCTTGAGTTTACGTGAGATTACGTGCCTGGTCGATAATAGTCGTGCAGACATGTTACTCTACTACTCGAAATAACCGACTAGTCACTGTCCAATGAACAGGAACGAATCCCAGTAACAACCTTTTTTAAAGAATCAAAATGCTAAATAGAAACAAACTGCACTTTCAATCGATAAATCACTCACCAATCGGGGAGCTGCACGCTGATTCCAACGAGGCTACCGAAAATCGAAATCCTTTCAAACTGAACAACCTGACTTCGTTTCACACTTCACAGATGACCGGAAATCACTAAACAACCATAAAATAAAAAACACTTTCTATTTAGCAGCAATATTTTACTGCTCTTTTCGACAATTTTTTTCTTGTACGGTGAACCGGCACCACTGAATCTCTTATCTAATGCACTGAACAATGATTGCCACTAATAAATACACTACTAAGCCACTCGAGTATAATTTCCGAAGCGTGCGACTATTAACGAATCATCACCAATGGCCTACCGACGTACAAAATAATACAATGCTCGGTGATGGGTAATGATAAAGCAAACCTATTTAATTAAAAAAATCTCAACATGAGCTTCTCCGCTGTAGCGTTTTCACGCGGAGTAGAACACAAAGCTGCGGGTGTTGGGTGGGGTGTATAGGAAACGCCACATTCCACGAACCGCAACGCGGATCCCAATCTGATAGTTTCCAGATTAACTTGGCGTTGCTTACTAAATTTACTATCAATCGCTCGGGATTTACTTTTACTTGACACAGCCCACAATATCCACGCTTTTTTGTAACACTCGGAAATTCTTCACCTTCCTACCGGCGGCCTACCCACTCGCGGAACTTATCGGTGAAGCGTAGCCAAACGGGGCACGGTGCATTGGATTCCCCTGGCAAGGTTTGATGTAATTTGTTTCACACCAAATGCACCACTTCTGATCGAATCGTGTATTCAACTATCGACGGAGAGATGCAGTCAAACTGCACACAACGTAGCAGGTTTCGTCACCGTCTCGCAACCAGAGGGCGACTATGTGCGTGGAATCATTATCACTGCGTTGCAAACTTATCCGGCCCGATGGCGTGTTCAAATGACTGTTTATGTAAATAGCTCGTTTGTATGCATGCGACTGCGAGAGTACAGCACAACTCGATCCCTGCAGTTTACGGATTTATGTACATAGGGCCAAGGATGACACGGCTTTTTTCCGTTAGTTGAACACTATTCAGCCCGACGACGTACGTGCACTTGAAGCTATTCGCGACTTCAGGTCGATTGGAACTCAAGACTATCACAAAGCCGGGCAACCACCAGCCAGAGCATTCACTCACTATCGACTGATTCGGCTGCTAGACACTGCACAATAATCGCTTTGATCTCCCCCCAAAACAGGCACCGAATTGAACTCGATGCTCTCGAATCGCAGAGAGCATCCCTCACTGAGCAGCGTATCTCAGCGTTTCGGTTTCTATAGATTAGCAACCAACAACTACTGCTAATGGTGATGTGATCTTTTGAAGAAGCGCGTGATTGAAGCAAAACTATTATTCTATTCCAGACGGATTGTCATTCGAACGTAACCTTTACAAGACAACGTCAACGATTCGCGCAAATATGTGCGCAAGCACTCCGCACTAACTGTCCGATATGTGCAGTCCGATAACGTCAAACGCACTCTGCGATTTTAAAATCCATTGGTATTAGTAATACACAACACGACCAGTGAACAATCATCTCTAGCTGCAGCTATTGTTTCGTAGTCCGTATGTGTGTTTATGTGATCTGGATGTTCTCACCCCAATCAGAATCCGCAGTCAGTCGTAGGTTGGAATTCGTGTTCTACTCAAACCCCATGAATCTAGCTTAGCTGGGAACCCTGCGCTGGAAGTGGATCACCTTCGTTTCGTGTTTCCTCTTCAGCACGGGCGTGTGAAATTGTACTGCTGCTGCTGCTGCTGCTCTACTCTTTTTTTCTATCGAGTGTCGATTTCGATGAGACGACGCGAGCCGATGTCGATGAATGAGCGATTGAAGTGTGTTGATCGAGGAACGGGAGTGATGCGAATTAGCAACTGCGATGAACCAGTCTGCAAGGTTGAAAGAAATGGGACAATCATTAGCATTCTGAACAGGTACAGGCTGTACTGTTGGAAAGGAAATGTCGGTTACCAGAGTAACAGCAGGCGGAATAATAAATCGTGTTTTAATCATACTGACGGAATGTGCTTCTCATTGAATACGATTTCATAACTGAAATTTCGCTGCGTTTTTCACAATGATTGTATATGCTATCATCTGTCCGTTGGAACTTTATTCACTCAAGTTTGTAAAAGTTGAATGCAACCCGATAAACACTTAAGTATTAAATTTACTCCTGTTGTCATAGACTCTACTGCGAATAATAAAGTTATTTTCACGCTTCGCCTACAAAGAGAGTATACAATTACTCTGAAGCCCGTCTGATGTATAACTCTTGGTGTGCCATATTTCATTTCAACCAGTTCTGGTTGATCATTAAATGAATACAATTTTGCCTAAAAACACGGATTCTACGAAAATCTTAGTAATACAAAGAACTATAAAGGACGAAACTGTCATTCCATTTGTTTACGTAAGTTTTGCCCGCCATGTTCCATGCCAACAGACAGGGCGATTCCTTCAATTGCTAGTAAGGAAGGGCGAAACTATTTATTTTCGTTATTTGGAATGGTTTCCGAACCCTTTTACTACTGGAAATACCCGCAGATTTGGCTTAGTCGCGAAAAACCGACCAATTTCACGAAAAATGCGCAAGGGCATTACTTCATAATTCACACAGGAAGCATAGAAGTGAACAAATCGAAAAGGAACGGAACTCTTTTTATGTTGATTTATTCGGTGGGTATAGAAGGAAAGTGGTAAAATTTGAATGCCCTTTAAACATAAACCAACAATTCATCGACTAATCCAAAATTGATCTGGGCATTACATTCCGTTTGTGGAATTTGGCCTTTCTGTTTCAACAGACTTCGCAGCCGATTCTTAGTGTACAGAATCATTGAATGGCTAGTACTATGGATCCTACTGACACTAAGAATCCTTCCAGGTCGGGGCTCGAACATACGACAACTGGCTTGTAAGACCAGCGCCCTATGTATTGAACCACCAACCCGGGCCAAAATTGAGTTACACACCACTCAAATTCATAAAATGTGCACGTACTCTAAACTCATTTTACTACTATAGGGAAACTGTCAAAATTTGTGTTTTTTATTAGTCAAAATAAGACAAAAATACCTTTGGAGTGAATTCAATTCGAAATCTGAGTTCCTTGCACTCAAAATAAAGAAATTCATTTTCGGTTATGTTTCTTTCTTTTAAATAGGAAGCGCAAAAAAGTGATTATAAACCGTTTCGTTTAGACCAGTTCGGAGTCAAAATTGAACGATTTTGATATCTTTATGTTGGATTTCTCACTTAGCAAAATTGAAACCACAAAATTTCTTTTGAAAACATCTATGATTGATGATTCATGGTTTCAAATATCGGATCTAGAAACGGCAATAAAAAAAAACGACGTATTCTTGCATTCTTAACTTCGATAAGAATATTCCGAGAATGAAAACGTACTAAACTGCAAGAAGTATTTTGTTCACTCGAATGTCTGAAAACTCAACGCTTACTCTGATGTATGAATAAATGCGAGAGAACTCATGGCCTGAGTAATTTTTACTCGAATCCATACTCAAATTTTGACATATTGTTCCAGTTTATGAGTTTCAGTAATCGTAACTCAAACCATGAGTTATGTTCAAAGAGCGTGTACGACATTTAATTCAATTTAATTCCGAACCCCCAAAAAAATTCGAGCCCGAACTTGATTGTTGTTTTTTGTTTTTATTTTGTAAACTCAAAACTGACCCGAACTCGATACGATTCAGTTCGAGTTTCGAAAATATTTCAAATAACAAAAATACGACCATCTCTAGTGTCGGAGTGTCACCACTTTAATGATCAGCAAGAAAGAGAAGCGAATAGTCACATAGTCACATAGCGGCCTATATGTACACCTTCAGTTTTCCGGACAGTGCAAATGAACCTTGGACGGAACAAAAAACTGAACGATTATCTGAACTGAGCGTGTGTAGCGTCAGATAAGTTTTGCGTTTTGTCTTTATGGCAGTTTCATCAGTTTTCATGGAGGCACATTATTCTGATTAAAAGAAAACTGACGTACTGAACGATTAACTGAAGAACTGATCAGTTAATCGGATGTAACTGAGCTCAAGAGCTTCAGTAAAAAAAACCGGCCGTTTGGACGTATGAACTCTTCAGTCACATCAGTTAATCCTTACTGCATAACGTCACACACGAGAAACTGTCCGGAAAACTGGACGTGTATGCGCCGCTTTAGAGATCTTAAGTCGTGTTCGTACCTGACCCAGGATACACACTTAGAAAAAATCGTGTAAATTTACGTCTTTATAGATGCACCTAAAAAGAGCATCGTATTTCACTTAAATTTATAATTCAAAGCATGTAAAGATAGTTAATCACAGTTAATTTAGCTGACGTTCACATCGATACAGACACAAAAATTGTTTTTACGTGTTAATAGATGTAATATTGTGTCATCACCGAAGAAATTGCCGCATGTTTGAATTTACGTCAAGCGTAAATTTCTTTTTTTCTAAGAGTGTAGTTTCTCCAAACAAATAATTTCGCAAAACTGAGCTGGGCTCCCACTTAGCAAGGGAGGTGTGAACAAACCCAATATATGAATCTGGTTTGCGTAAAAACTAGATTGAAAACTGGCATCAAACAAATAGTTTTACGGTAGTTAGAGTGAAAACTGGGAGAGATTTGGCATCAAGTGAAAACAACATGAGTACTTTGGAATCTCCTTTTGCTGAGCGGAACCAATCAATCGGATTTTAAGCTCTAATTGTATGTTACGAGTAATAACAAGTCACTTTTGTTAGTCTAACTAAGCAGTCTGCAATGGAAATTCAAATTTTACAAATGATTCAACCCAAAGAGCAAACATTATGAAACAAGCTTAATTGTAATAAAATTATGATTTTTACAGTTAACACAATTTCACAAATGATACGATTCATAACTGCTTAACTTGTCAAGTGACGCAATATTCCAATCCTACAGAATTTTACTGATTCTGAGTGTAATTTACACTCGGCTACCAAGTGTCGCTGTATGGATTTATATGTACACACCTAAAAAATGTTACATCTTTATAGATGCACATAAAAGGAGCGACGCGATTCACTTACATTCACAATACAAAGCATTTAAAGATAAGTCATATCATTAACTTCACAACTGTTTTAGCTGAAACTCACATCGATAAAAACGCAAAATTTATGCTTACATGTTAGTAGATGTAATATTGTGCCATCACAGAAGAAATTACGGCATACTTGAATTTACGTCAAGCGTAAATTTCATTTTTTCTAAGAGTGTATCCATTATTCATTAAGCAGATATGTGCTTATGTGGCTCAGTCGATAAACGGCGTGCCTGATGATCTAATGTTTCTCGATTCAAGTCGTGCTGCTGCATCGATCTTTTGTTTTTTATTTCACTCGATTTCAAGTTGAAAATTACATTCAAATCACACAATTTTACATGTTCTTGAATATAAGTTTGTGTGAAATATGACGCTCCATTTATGTGCATCATTTGAGATGAAAAATCACAAGATTTTTTGGAACTGTGTTGGGTTTGTTTGCTACAGATTTAGGCCAGTTAAATTTAGTCTTATAACGATCTAGGTTTCTATTATTTTAATTACGTCGCTGTGCATCTCAAAAATTTTTTGCCGTGTAGGCTTTGAGTACTAATTTTTCGATTAGTTTATTCAGTTTCGTGACTCAGTAAACTTTTGTTGTAGTATATTATTAAAATCCACTTGCGAAATTTAACACCACAATGTCTTTTTCACACGTTGAAAATTATAGAATTAGCATGGAAAAAAAGATTACTCGTTAAATGTTATGCCAAACATCTGTAGCTTTTTGTACTTGGAATTTCCTGAAAGTTAAAAAGCCGTGGATGTCGAACCTTGAATTTTTAATTGAACAAACTAGCACCGACTAAAAGCAACCAGACATGTAGAACGGTGCGACTTTTCTCACGATCATTCAAGTGTCTATATGTAAATGGATTTCTGAATTTTATAGTCACAGACCGAAACGACCAAACAGTGTGTAGGAAAATAATATATCCGTAATGTGGTTTCGCAGTTTTGTACAAGTCAAGGAAACTTGCAAAGTTCATGGACATGAAAAATTTTTTTTATTTTTTTTTGTTTAAATACTATATCAAACGGTCTATCCTTAATAATAGTTAATTAACTGTTTGATGAATTCAACCAACAGATGTTACATCAAAAGGACTATCACTTACATTGGCTTTTGGAATAAATTCAAGCAATGTTTTGCATTAATTAAAGTAAATCCTACGAAATTCGATATTGGGATTGGGTTGAAGTTATATAGTCGTTGTTTATTTGAATAATGTGCACAGCATATTTTAGTTTATAAGGAAATACGCTATTACATGGCCGTAAGTTCATTTCTGGTTTGACTATAAAAATCCGGTAATCTAGGTATGTAAATCGATTGATGCATTTGAATACTGCTGAGAAAAGTCGCACTGTTCCACATGGCTGGCTGTTTTATTCGGTAATTTTTTATCGTATTTTTATTGAGCTGATACCAGTGCCAATGTTAGTACAACGATTCTGAAAAAGCCGTTTAATGTTGACAACCATTTTTGCGAATATCTCCTTATCATTTGGAACACAAAATCCTACATTTAATGATGCTTTTGCACAGTACTCATTTTTTAAAGGTTTAATCAAATTTTGCCAGTTTATTTTTCAATTTTAAAACATTAAGCAGCTCTTGAGCTGTGGTGAAGACATACTGTAAATCCAAGTAATACATCAATTATCCTAGGAATGCTAATCAAAACGTGACCAGAAGTAGTGGCCACAAAAAAAATCCAACTCGCATCGCGACCCTCGTTCCACCGATCAAAAGCACGATGTTTCAGTGGAGATTCGGGCCAGCATGGGCGGGTTAAGGATCGCGTCATAAATTATTTTCCAGGCCAACGCGTGCCCCAATGCGCTAACCGGCTGACTTGCACACTCGAACTCATGTATCGTTCGTAGCTACCAACAACAACAACAACAAAAATACGAGAAACGTATAATGAATCTTGAGGCATTCCAAGCTCCACAGCATTTTTTTTTTGAGTCCGAAAACTACACCAAGGTGATAAGGTGATTTGAGGTGAGTTCGCGTACAATCGAAAAGAGAACACAACATTATGAATTTGAAATTGGCTGAGTTACACCACGTCAGCCGGGTACCGTCGCTGCTCATCGAATCGTATACCCGTAAATATCCAGCGACTGATGATGATGACGGGGCGTCATAACTTTCAGCGACCTCGTGCGAATAGCGCGAATGCACGCGATCGACCTCCGGAAATTGGATTGGGTGCAGACCGTACACACAATCGCATACATTCGCACCATTAACATCATTTCGATCCACTGCAAGCTAATTGGATCACATGAATCCCACCCGCCGTTGCCGCTAGCCCACCGCGATTAGGTAAGCGATCATCATATGCTATGCAGCCGTTCATAAGTATGTAGCTAGATAGTTTGGCAAGGTACGAGTGACTGCAGATGACGATGACACCGCGATTCGCGAGATACCTTCCTGTGTTCGAATGGCACAACAACGTTGAAGCATCTTCAAGTGCATCGTACGGATCTGTAGAAGTTTGATGCAAAGTAGCGATCAGTGGTCTTAAGTATTATTGGAACCAACGTAAATCATATTCCGGTTCCAACAAGCGTTACCTCGTGAATACACCCGCTAAGACGCTTGAAAAAAGGAGTGGAAGACTTCCACGTAAACAGTACTGTCGAATATCGTTTGATATGTGCTGTTTATTCATACAATAGTATGACATCAGCACACATCAATTTAATGTCCTATAAACTTGAACTTCACATCTCTAGCAGAGGTTCGGTTTTTGCAGCTCAAATTTCAAATACTGAAACAAGTGAAAACCAATTGCAGACAGGCAGTAGATTGTATATAAGAAAGCCTCTTACCGACGACACGACACCTTTCCGAGGTTAACCGTCTGCTAGGAATAACCTCAATAAAACTAAACCATTACGATACATTATAATCCCTAAACTAGGGTTACGATCGTGACTGAGAAGAGCCGGCAACACTGCACAGTCAGGTCAGCCAGCCGTCTGTGCCTCGGTGACTATTACATTGTCCCACAGATACAGCAGGTAATACACCGACATGATTGTCCCAAACTCAAACATCTACGATCCTCGATCTACCCGGGGCCCCGACCAGAGTCAGCCCCTCGGTTAAAACGGTGACGGTACTCGTGATGTTGTTGAGCCTGTGGATGTGCCAGCATAGAAAAAAAAAGTTGATCGAAAACAAAAATTTGCACATACACTTAGGCTACCCAACAAACCGATTGCCGGGTTGTGCAGTGTGAAAATTAGAAAGTGTTGCGTGCTGTTCACTGGGCTCGTGGATATAGTCCGGGGGTGCGGCAAGGGGTGCTCCTCTGATCGCGTCGCAGAAAGCAAGAGGAAGACAAGAGACCGCATGGTCACTGCAGGCAAAAATATTTATGTTGATTCCCGCCCAGTTATAACTACAACGGACGGGCAAAGTTATACAAACACCGCACGCAGGTTTTAACATTACGGTTCTCAGAGATGGTTGCTATTGTTCAGTTACCGTGTTGTTATGATTTGCAAGGTCTGGATTTGGTTTCAATTTCCTCAATAAGCTTTTTACGGTAGAAATATGACAAATATTTTTAAATTAGTATCAAATCATATGATAGCACAGCTATTAGAGGCTAAACTCACCCAAGGCAGAAAAGTTGCGCATAGATGGATGAGAAAGCAAACAAATTAGCTGTTTTTTTTAAAGAAAAGTTAGATTCACATAGACAGCAAATGAAGAAAAACATCAATGCTGTAAAGAAGTTTCATTATCTAAGAACCTAAGACCACATGCCAGTATCACTTTGTTTACTTTCTCTTGCAATTGTTACGGTACCGTGTTTACCAGCAATTGGTCGTTTTGCCGAAATCAGCAAATTAATGATATCAACTTACCGAAATCTCGGTAAACAATTTTTATACAATTCGGTGATTCGTCAAAGTAGCCATTTTACTTCAGTGCTGTAAATAAGTGCATGTGGAATAAGCTGCAAATAAAAACAAGAAGAAAAAAGAACAAAATTGTTCAATATTCGACGATTATTCGTAACAAGAAATCCCCCAGAGCATTCTTACGGGATAAAGATCCTCGCAACGCTAATTTACTGCATAAAATTGATTGGATTCCGGTATGATATATTTCTTTAAATATTCAATATTTTATTGAGCCATTACTTTCGTTGTAGCCGAAATCTGATTTTGTGCGGAAAATCGAATTGTGTTCTCTACTGTAAATAACATGTAAGTGCATCCATTCTACGACGTATATGTTTGGCATTATTTTCTTCATGGGACATATTTTTTCTTGTTGTACATTTCCTGGCCTATTAATTCAACAGCCAACATAATGTTGAAATATATAAATCAATGATAACGAATTTTAAGCTGGAATGTTTTTTTTTATATTTAAAATTTCATTTCAATTAATTGCTTAAAATCTTGAAATTAGCTCACATGCTTGAACACCGATAATTTCGTTACTTTGTTTCCAAAAGCGACGAATATCTCGCTAATTTGCAGTTTTCTCGAAACCGAACATCTTGATAAAAGCAAATTATCTGTCAAATAAAATTACCAAGAATTTCATTTTCAATGTTCAATTCAAAGTTTTGCCGAGATTCAGGAAGAAAATGTAAGTGTGTATCATCTTTTAATCTTCACTGCGAAAAATACAAGCCTATTCCGTAATAATTGAAAAGGAATAGGAACAAAAATAATCTGTCATTTACATTTAGGTCGTAATGGAAATTCTTTACAAAGTGATTGTTTTAAATTTGGTTTTAATCGCCTTTAGGATTTGATTCAATGAAACGAGTCAACAAATGTGTTAATGCGGTGAAAAATTCGAGTATTTTATGAGACAAAATTTTTATCCGTATTCAAGTGAGATGACGCCAACCAATAGTAGGAAGAAATTGTTCGTTAATTTTCTGAATTTTTTAACTTGATTTTCGCATTTGATTAATTGTTCGTTAATCATAAAAAACATAACCACTTTACTTTTATTAGCATTAGCATTAGTGACCGTCCATGGTCGTCAAATGGTGAGATAACTAAGTCCTCACAAGTCCCTATCTCATGCCTCCCCGAGCGTCTATGATGACATTTGGTCAATAGAACGGCGTCGACTGGGTGCTATCGCCTTCTGCGTTAGTAGCAGAATGAGAGGGTGCGAAATGGCTTGTAGGTTGAAGCCCATCCTAAAATGCAGTGTTTATCATAGTATATTACAACATATAATTCTGTTGTTTATTACATCATGTATTATTATTATTATTTTAATTATTATTATTATTATTATTATTATTATTATTATTAGAAGAGCGTAACTTACACTGCGACATTACCTGTTATATTGTATCATAGCATATTATTTCATATATTATCGTCTCACACCATTTTATGTTATTATATCCTATGTTGTATGGTATTATACTGCATTGCATTATATCACATTATATTGTATTATATTAAAATATATTTTATTATATTATATTATATTATATTATATTATATTATATTGTATTCTATTATATTATGTTATATTGTATTGCATTATGTTGTATTATATTATATTATATTATAGGGTTTATTATGAGTAGTACTACGTACCTCTGCGCAAAATATAAATTTGTTTTCCTTATAAGTTATCATTTTTAAAGTAACTTTTAACTAAATATCAAGGTCGTCACAAAGTGAGTTTGGTTCTCACTGGTTCCTGTTTCATGCCTACACGTGTGTCTGTGGTGACAAATGGTCTATGGAATGCGTTGATGGCAGAATGAGAGGATGAGAAATGACATATAAATTCAAGTAATATAATATCATAGCATATTGCAACATATCATTTTATTTATTCTATTATTTATTATATAATTCATTGTACTATATTATATTGTTTTTTATTGTTATTTTCATAATTATATTTATTGTTATTATTATTAATTTGTCATAAATAATAATAACATATATTATTTTTATAGATGTAGATATTATTATTGTTATTAGAAGAGAAATATTCTACTTCCTGCAGTATTGCGAAGATAGAAGAGCATAACTGACACTCTACATTAACTGTTATTTTATACCATGTTTTGTAATATATTATATTATATTGTATGACATTGTATTATATTATATTAAATTAAAATATATTATATTATATTATGTTATATTATATTATATTATTTTGTAATCTATTATATCATTTTATGTTATATTAATTTCATTACACTATGTTTCATTGTATTTATCAATAAAAAACATTTTGCACGGGGAGGGAGGGAGCATCAGGGCATCGGACGAATTGATGACTGGACGAGGGATTGTGGATAGCCAGCCCAAGTCACTTGAAGGAAACTTGTTTCCTTCTGAAGGTTTGACATGAGTCTGACGCGCCCTTCTCAAACAAACCATCAGGCGGGTTCAAGCATGTATAGCGATATGCTTCATCCATGCACTGGATATTATGGTTGGAAGAGCATCTTTTATTCCCGCGGAATACGAGTAAGTGACTCTACTTACGTATCCGCCCAATCCTTTTTGTTCGCTTTTCGGTAACAGCTATAGTAAGAAGGTGAATGGATGAGTCATATCGGGGCTACTGTAAGTCTACCCGCATCCACTGGCAAGTCCTTGAACTGATGGTGGCTTCATTTCACATCACATCACATCACATTAGCATTAGTGACCGTCCATGTGTTGCTACTCCGTTATTAATCAGATCCAATAAATCTTGCGAAATGTTTTTTTTTCTGAAAGAACTTGCTCGTAATTACACATTGTTTAAATTGCAATACCGATGCCGGCCACATCCGAATGCAGATCTACTTGAGTAGGCAGGATTATTAGTTCAATGCATGTTGCTATTAGAAACCCGGGGTTAACCGCCAACCTTGCATAGAGCGCTGGTCTTACAAGCCAATTGTCGCATGTTCGAGCCCCGACTTGAAAAGGATTCTTAGTGTCAGTAGAACCGTGGTACCAGCCATGCAATGGTTCTGTACGCTATGAATCGGCTGTAATGTGATGCCAATACTAGAAACCGATGAATCCTCTGCATTTCCGCATGCATTAAAGGAAGGGGTTGTTTGTTAATAAACTATCGAATAGCATTATCGTGCTTCTATTGCTCTGAGTAGCCGGCTACCGAGAATACGTTGCAGTTTTATCGCGTTTTGTATGTGCTTCCTACTAAAATACAGAATTTCTTCCAAAAATCGTATAACTCCGGACAGCCAACTGCCAATTTATTTATCCATTAAATTTATTTATCCATTAAATATTATTAAATTTATTTATTTGGGAGCAGGGAAAAGCCCCATGAAGTTGAAATTGGGCAATCTCTCTCCAGCAGGCATAAAACCTCCTCATCATTTGTATCAACAGATTACAATGATCCAACAGATATATTTTGACTTAACAATAACAAATGAAACTAAATCCATAACCCTATAACTAGTTTATGACACCAACCATTACAGGGCAGTAATGGTGCTCTTGTTTAAAAAGTTTGAAAGAAGACGGTGTTAGAATCGGCATGTATATCTGATTAGCGATCGCAAAATGGATGGTGGAAGACAGAGTAAAAGAGGAAGGAACGACCGGGTTAATTTCGACGGGCGAATCTAGTTTGTTTCCAGTGGATATGGTGGAGAGACGGAGTGGAACAGATCACAATAATCCAACAGATACATTGTCATCAGGCGCTAATCAAAAAAAAATTCGGAAGGTGTTTTCACAATATAAGGGAGACCGGGGCTAAATCGGACACTTTTTAGAAATATCCATTAATATCCAAGTCATCTCTACCGCGTCATCTCCAAGCGCGTTTACAAAGTCAATCCATGAATCGAAATAATAGCTGGTTTATATGGTATTTAAGCTGTTCAGTTTAACCACGTGTCCGGTCTAGCCTCTGTCTTCCCTAATAATTTCTTGAGTTTCGTTCGAACCCCGTGCATGCGCGCCTGAGTGTCATATACTTGTTACTGATAAATAAAACTAACCCTATTGCTAACCTTAATACTTCAGAAGTAGAGAAGTAATTCAGAAATAAGTTTTTCCGGTGTTGCGAAAATCGAACACGTGAGAACATCGATTAAATGGACGGCACATACAAGAAAACGCTTTGTTACAGCCGTAATTAGTGCGAGCAAATTGAATTCTGAGAAATGGATGAGATCGGAGATTGCGAAAGTTAATAGCTAGGTTCATTTTATGTAACAATTCGGGGCAATCAGTTCGAGATTGTCACAAACCCGCCTCGAAAATAGCTCTGCAGATGTCTCGGCGGACGGATAACAAGTCTAAATCAATAGGTTTATAGCGCTCACCAAAGCTGGGAAGGTGGTTGGGATCCCTCCAAGGAAGACTGCGAAGGGTAAACCGAATAAATTTATGCTGAATAGCTTCGATGCGTTGGATGTCGAGTTGATAATAGGGAGCCCAGACGACTGCAGCATATTCGAGAATAGGATGAATTAGTGCACAATATAGTGCTTCAAGACAATATATGTTATTAACATTCTTTGTAATGGGAAATATATATATATATATATATATATATATATATATATATATATATATATATATATATATATATATATATATATATATATATATATATATATATATATATATATATATATATATATATATATATATATATATATATCCTAGCGTTTTGGAAGCTTTAAAGATTGTATATTATACGTGATCCTTGAAATGAAGTTTTGAATCCAATAGAACTCCTAAGTCCTTGACAGTCGATTCTCGTTTGAGAATAGTTTGGGAAATAGTATAGTTGAATACAACTACTGTGCGATTACTTGAAAAGGAAATTGAAGCGAACATTTTGAAGCGTTCAAGACCATCAACTGCATCAACTGGAGAAGATATCTAACTGTTTCTGCAGGAATCTGGCATCTTCCAGGTATTCAATAGGATGAAACAATTTAAAATCTAAAATCGTTGGCGAATAATAGTTTTCGACATTGCAGCGCAAGGCTAAAATCATTCAGATACAGCAACAATAAAAAGGGTTCGAGGTGACCACCATGAGATACCCCCGAGTTAGTAGAAAGGGTGCGGCTGTGCAGTCACTGATTTTCAGTCACCGATCATAGTACGGTCAATCAAATAAGACTGCAGCCAATTCAAAAAAGGACCACTAAATCCAAGTCTTCCTAGTTTAGCAATAGCTGTTTGGTGATTTATTTTATCAAAAGCAGCGGAAAAGTCGGTATATATAGCGTTAACCTGCTGTCGCTCCTGTAACGACTGAATGACAGAGGAAGTGTAACACACAAGATTCGTAGATATAGATCGTTTTGGCATCGAATCGTGTTGAGTTGAGGTTATATAATTAAAGCAATTGTGTATGTAAAATAAAAAAAGACTAATTCAAAGAGCTTAAATACAGCAAACCATCAATCGAACAACAACGCCTTACGCCCGCAATGTTCCATGAAATATCTTGCACAGGAAGATGATAAGAGTCTGTCTTGAAGTTAGTTTCGTCATCCATTACGACACAACACGACGAGGTGAGCAACTTCGTCTAAAGTTTCCGGGTGCGGGTTATTGCAGTGACAATTTACTTTACATTTCGGTTTTGGGCATTTTGCACCTTGTGAACGTGTAACTCAGCATGTTTCATGGTTTCCTGAACAAAATCGATTGACTTGGAATTTTTAACGACATTTGAAATTGACATATTTGGATTTAAATCTTTTTAAACGAAGAATTTCTCCCTTCGACGGCATCACTGGATGAATAACCATGAAACTTGACAGATGTAAAAATACACCCTTCAGCGCAAACACACATAAAACAAATCAATTATAAACTGGGTTATAAATGTCGTTTTTGAAATTTGCATGAGTTTCAACTCATTCGGTTAGTGGTGTTTTACTTGTTTCGATTACTTATTTTTTAACTCAAAGTAAGTTTAAATAAAATATTATTTAATAAAATTACCTCGTGCTTGAAAAAAGTTTTTCTTTTTTTTACACAAAAAAATGTTGAGCTGATCGTTTCTATCAGAAAGAGTTATTTGTTGTTTAACAATGTACAAATATCTCTGCTGACTGTTTCTTACAGTCGTTGTCAGTGTCGAATTCATTATCGTAGATTGATTAGGATGTTGCTGACGGATCGTTAAGTATGATTCTTTCATTATAGGACCAATACGTCTAATACCATAAAAATATGTACATCCAACGTACATACTGATTACAAAAACAACGAGCTACTGATAACGGAACAGTTTTGTTTTGTGTCGAACAGAAACAAGTGCTTTGTCACACTTCGAATGTGTGTAATATTGTTGATAAACACGAGTACAAGCTTACGTTTGACAACAACAGTATTATGTATTGAAGTACTATAAAAATTATGTTTAAGCCATTCCTCAAAATTATAAAAGACTGTAAAATATTTATATCAATATTATGGGCATTACTAATAATTCAATTTAATGAATAGACATAAAAATCCTCAATTTTCTTCATTGTCCAACTACTTGAAATGTGAGTGTATATCATTTTCAACTATCGCTCTCCTGTCTTGTATGCACATCTATAGATTTTGAGATCTATACTAAACTCAAAAATCATTTACAGATTATCTTCACACAGTATCAATTCTGCTACTCTCTCTCTCACTCTCACTTTCGACATTCGTATAACATTCGCATCTGTTTGCTGCTATCTATGTACATGATTTTACACTAAAGAAGATATAGGTAAACGTAAAATCGTGGTGTTACATTCAATTTTAAGAAATTAGACAGAACTTTTCAGTGGTGTCTCGTGCAAAATTTACGTATTGTGTACTGATTTTATCCGATGTAACAGTTGATTATATGTGAAAACTAAGATTGGGGAATTGATATTCACTTGTGTTTTTCAATACATTGAAATAGCGAATTACTTTTGAATGGGATGCAATAGAAAAAATCCTCGCGCTGCATGTCGAGTAAATCTGTCAATAATGTCATCAATAAAACCGATTCAAAGTTGCAACTGAGACAGCTATGAATGATTTCAGAAATCCGTGAAAATCTGTGTCATTTTTTAAATCTATGCAGCATATTGAAAACCTGTTATACTCAAATTAATCTGTGAACCTGAGATGCCAGAAGACAGCAATTTGCTTTCAACTGCCGTAAGCAAAAGCCACTGAAGAGATAACAACAAATCTCAGAACTGAGCTGAGTAATTCCCTATTTTCTTGATTCTAATGTGCATGGAAAAGTACTTGAGTTCAGAGTGCCACGTATTGGCTACGGCAATGCGATATGAAAAGATCGTTCGGCTGTCATTGACCAGCAAGTGCAAGCAGCTTATAATGAAGTTCTTCAATTTACCGGTTGTGCAGTGCACGATGTGCACTAAAGGACGAGATGCCACTGGAACTTGTACACGGCTAGTGCTACGAAGATTCAATAGTTTGACGTAAGCTTCGCCATCGATCAAAGTGCGTTGTGTTTCGTCACCATACCGTCATAAGAGAGTTTTTTCGGCATCAAATATGACTCAATTTTACTTTAAATCTAACTCATATTTGATGCATTCTGACATATTTTTAAGTACAACAACATGTAAATTTACACGTTTGCTTGAAAGGCGGGGTACGTTTGACGTATATTTGTATCATTCTTGTCGAATTCAGTCATTTTACGGATTACGCTCTTACGAATTGTGTCCTATGTGGATTTGCGTCACCTGTAAATTTCATAATTTTTTAAACATTCTAATAAGAAATACAAATTACTAACAGATCAGTTTCATATACGATTACAAGTCTCATCAAAATATAAAAAAAACTCATTCACAACCGTTAAAGTAATTTAGGATTGTAGACAAAATTGATTTATATGATGATTAGACAATGAATGGGACAAAACGTACTTAAATTGGCACGTAGGTACGATTAATGACTCAAAAAACATTGAAATTGAAAGTGTTGCAAGTTTAACAATGCAATTCTCCAGTCGTCCGACATTGTTATATATGATACAATTGCAATTAACTATAATCGCTGTACAACGCGAAGGTCTCTGGCGAGACAAAACAAAACGATCCGAAAACATAATTGCTCAAAAGTGAGCCAAACTTTGCAAAGAACTCCAATTATACGTACTACCAAAACGATGTGCAATTGAACAAGCTCAAATTGTCATCTACGGTTCGGCAAGCAACGAACGAAGCCCGTCCGAGACCTTAATTAGAGCTTAAATGCTTCGTATCTTTGCACAAATCTCTTTTTTTTTTCGAGAATACGTCGCACCAGTTCGGAACCGAACATTCAATCACAATGGATTGAGCTGCAAAAGGCATTCACGCAGCAGTACGCAGAATAATGTCAAGTTGCAACCACTCGTGACGACTCTAGGCCTAGGAAACCGAGAGCAGCACACACCAGCGATTGCGGACACCGCAGCGGCTGCTGCAACCTAACGCGACCTAACATCGCGTATGCTAATTTTACGATCGTTTAGCAACATCCCTCAGACTGCCTCAGGTCGTCTGTTAGTTCGGTTTTAATGTACCTGCTGCTTTCAACGCTGGACCGAGCCGACGAATAGAGATTTGCTGTGGCCGACATTTGGGACCTAGGGTTGTCGGAGTTGATGAATTATAATAATGAAATTTTTTCGAAATATGATTTTTTTTCGATTTATCCAAAGTAGAATATTTCAGCAAACCGAGTCGCAACAGTCGAGGGCTGAATAACAGACGAATGAGAATAAACATAAATGCTAAAAATGCACATTCACTGCCTTCCATCCTGAGAGTCCGAGGCTGAATATAATTGCATCTCGGTAAGCATTTCGTTTCATGAACACGTGAGACGGACCTACCGCCTAGGGTGGTTCGAAATGTTAAGTTGTAAGTGAATATAACAGGCAATCACGCAAGGAAAACTGTACTGCCTTTCCATTAATGTTTAATTTCTGAAAGACTCTAACAGACTGGACATGTAGCACGGATGCCGCAAGAAACTACTGGTGAAATTGTTTTGTTTCGGTCTTCGCACCATGCTATTAGGAGATTATTAGACAAACTTAAAAATTTCATTACCTTAAAATAGAAGTGTAATTCGAAGACTCCATCAGAGATAGCAGACTACATAAATCAAGTATGAAAGTATATTTCGAATGACATAAATGATCAGTAGAACCACCACATACTGTAGGAAGCTAGTGAAAGGAGCCGAGCATGTCCGGAAGGACGCATTCATTGTTGACTCGCTTGAAATCTTACATCTTGTACAACCCTCAGTATAATTGTGTACTAAATGTTGCCAAGAATCTGATTCTAGAAAGCAACAACTTCGATCAATCTGTAGAAAAACCAAAATTCCCTTTGCTGAAGCATTTTGTATGTAGATTGACATTGCATGGTCAGACGGTTGCCATCAATGAGATCAAACCTTTAAGTACTTCCAACTATAGATCGCACCATAAATAGGTAATACAACACCGACTATAGTGCACCCGAAGGCTCCTACAACTGCGATGTTTCACCACATGCAATCTATTATACCGAACACGACAGTCATGGCACAGGTCATACAACTGCGACCGATTTTGAGATAGCCGGACGATTGGAATCTTTTTGTTCACCTTGATTTTATACACTTCCATACCTAACTACACCACTTCTATTCCATATCAGATTGGCTTCAAACACCATAACTCATCAACCGGTTAAGATCTGCAGCTTTTTTTTTTGGGATCCACGCGTTTAGGATGTACGTTTCTTTTTTGCCGAAATTAATCAGCCTTAATGATTACTATTGCCGGGGATTACAAAGGCAAACGTCTACCGAAACAAAATCTTGTACTGAAACGTAGTCTTTTTGCACTAAACCAAAAAAAACCTACTGCTATAGTTCTCACCGCCAGCGACAATGAAACTCGTTGGGTTATCCTTCACAGTCCACTGCCAGCGACACTCTTTGGACATCCGTACACTTTTACAGAAGATCCGCCTGAAATCAAGTCGTCCAGCACAGATGGATTCAGCAAGACGGCATCTAATCTAACCACGTACATATAAACAAACGGCCTATCGTACTGAACCGATCGACTTCGACACTATCGAAAGAACGTTGATCTCTCGTTTTCACTAGTAACTTAGTAACTTCCAGTAGCACCGTCGGTAGTACATACATGTTACAAAAACCAATCAATACTCATACAGCTTGGATCAGCTGCTGCAGTTACACTGGCATGCGATCGTGAACATTCTTTCAATTATTTTTTTTTTTTCGAACCATTCACACCGATCGCACTTATTCACTTGTACTACTGGCCGGTAACATCAATATGAAAACGCACCAATCCACACATACACACACTGAACCACCGTAGTTGGTTTTATATTGTACCAACAGCTACGAGCAGTTATCGCTAGAATTGAACTTGATGATAGATCATGCTCTTGAAATTGACATCTGTCAACGGCTATCACGCTTCTCTAACTACTAGAAAATTCCAAATATTTACCTATAAGTTATTCGTTTACCTACCTACAAATTTTCAATGTAAAATTTTCTAAACATTCTTCTTTTAAGAAGTCTCAACCATTGATTTTACTTTACAATGCAGCCTAGAAATAACGAATTACCCTATCAACGTAGATAACATCTTTTTACATCTTTTCCTAGGAGCTAAATAATTGCCTGATGAACGAATTGGTCGAAAAGGAGAACATTTACTCTACGGCACAATATTGAATGAAAAATTTGCCACACTTTTAGCACTGCATCTGATAGAACGTGATTGAATTTAAATAACAACCTGAACGTCTAACGTTCGAAGTACGTTTCAGACGGTACGTCCGGTTACCAGAAATTTTACCGAAACGTCGAGATTAGTGTAATTCTTTCTCTTTTTCTTGTGATATGTCAACACGATCAGTGCCGTTGACGTTAAGTTTGAATTTCATCAAATTTGCATGCAATGTCGCTTGACGAGCCGTGTGAATAGCGCTCATATGGGTAACAAGAACCTTCGCAATCGCTATATTCGGAGAATTAATAAGAGGAACACAAAACCGTACTAGGTTGCTCTGATTTTTCGACCGCGGTTCAGCTTATTTTGTTGTATATAGTTTAGAGAGCATGTACCTCCCCTCTAGCCAAATAATAAACACCAATTAACATAATTGATGAAAGTATTGAAGCTTCATACCCAGGCGCGTATACAAAGGGTGGTATTAGAAGTTCAAACTCCTCCGAGAACAAAAAAAAATATGTTATGAAAATTCTTCCCATAGGGGAATATGACGAATTTTGCGCCAACTCAAACAAATGTTGGCAGCACTTTCTCTGATTTGAATGAAACTTCCTGGGCATGTAGACTTTGTGTCAAAAACTCACTTTACATACATTATTTTGATTGATCCAGACTGTCTTTTGGAAAAGGCTAAGTATTTGTAATCATTTTTTTTTTCAGAGCTATTGTCGAAAATGATAAATCTCACAAAAAAGTGTAGTATTAGTGATTTTCACAAAATCAGTCAAATTTTTCAATAAAAATACTGAAAAAAGCATTACCCTAGCGTCCTACACTAAAAAAATTGTTTTAATAATTTATAATCGATTTATAAAACAAAAACGTTATTTATTTTGATAAAATGTTGTCCCAAGACGCGTGATTAATTTTCCTACCATCCGATCATACAATGCAAGATGGGCATATTCAAGAAAAAAAAGTTTTTCAAACAAAAACTATTTCTTGCCCAAACTGAGTTTTTTTTATTCAGTGTCTTTTGATTAAAACCTTTCTTGATCCATCTAGTAATGTAATGATGTCTTTTCTCATATAACTTATATTTAAAAATATCACTAGAAGATATTGTCCAGATTTTTTTTTCAATTTTGAATAAAATAAGATACCTTCTTTGGGTGTTAATTAACATAACCTTTTAAATTTGTAAACAGTTATGTCAAGTTAGTAAGAATTTTTCTTTGTTCTACATCGCCGCACTAAATGATTAACCACACTTTACTTTGTAGATCTGGAACCGTCGGAGCAAGATGAAACTAAACAGACTATTGGAACTTTTATTTGAGCCTGTTTGTAGAAATCGATCAAATCATCTCTGAGAAAATTGAGTGAATCTCGTTTTAGAGTTTGTGACTACTATTTCCGGTACTTCTGGAAACGGGAACTTGGAACCAGTATAGCCGAAGTCGGTTCGTTTAGTAAGTAACTAATATAGCCTACAAATTGAATCCGTTTTGAGCCAAATCTAGAAGAATTTTACCCTTTTTTGCATCGTCGCTCTAAATGACGGTGTGCAATTTTAAACACACTTTACTCTATGAAAGCATGAGTTTCAACTCAATAGCAACCTATGGGACTATTAGATTTTTTTATTTTATGAGTGGTATTACTTGGCACATACTCACAAACACAGACACATGCATTGCTCAGCTCGATCCATTATTTGTCACTTGAGCGTTTAGTAGAACAATTTCACTAGAATAATGTTTAAACACCATTTAATTCTACTATATTCACTATACACAACAACACTTTGAAAATTTGTAAAAAAAAAACGTTACATCACAGATTCGTATTTCGAATACTTTATGTATTCAACATCAGTGTATCAAGTTTTAAGTTTATTGAAAGAGTTGAAAAAACAATCACTTACTACTTTGATCCCATAGCTGTGATTAAAGATATGTTAGAATCAAGTAACGATAACTTACAAATTATAGTTAGTTCAATATTTATGTTATAAACAAACACTGCCGTCACCTTGTTTTAACCAGTATAACATAAAAACATGTTCGTACCCTTGTTGCAACACAGTTTGACTAAGTGGTATCAGAACTAGTTACGGGTAGCTACTATTGGAGTTAAATAAACTTGGATTGAGTAACGATAGCTTATAATTTATAATTAATTCAATATGACAAAAAGATATTCGTGCTCTTGTTGCAACATAGTTTGGACTTAGGCGTATCACAACTAGTTACGGTTTGCTACTTGGGTAATTACCAATTGAAAACTTTCCGCATCTAAAGCCACTAGCAACGATCTCAAGACTACGAACAACAAGGAAAATGAAACGAAGACGGACACCAACAACAATACAACCGATGAGGCAATGGATGACGAGACGAGCCACGAACAAAGTGCCCCTCAACCCTCGCAGGAGGGAAATGAAAGCTTTTCACCTTCTAGAAAAAGAGAGACAACGAGATCCACTTCAAAAAATTTGTTGCTTAAAAAATCGGCTAATTCGGCCACGTAAAGCTTGTACGCAAACAGGTCTGAATAAAAATACCTTTTAAATAAAAAAAAAAAGCGGATTGGAAAAGGGATTACCACACAATTTCAAGTCGAAAGTAACAGAGCGTGCCTTTTCCGAAAACCATGATTTCACTACTAATGACATAAAAATCCTTAGACCAATTTCCAAAGCATGGAATTTTAATATGGCCGAAAGTTTAGAAAAAAATCCACTTCTTTACTAAACCGAGACCAACGAAATAGGTCTTCTTAGATTTTTAGATTACAGGGTTAAAGGTTCAGGTGATAAACAAACACACAGAGCACTCTTCCTATCGTACCAAACTATTCTTCAATGTCTTCTTCCTGCTAATAGAAATCTACTTACTTCCATTTCAAATAAAAGGAATAGCATTGTCGCATTCTTTCAATAAACTTAAAACCTGATACACTGACGATGAATACATAAAGTATTCGAAATACGTATCTGTGATGTAACGTTTCTTATTCATTTTCGAAGTGTTGTTGTGTATAGTGACGTGAGTATAGTAGAATTCAATGATATTTTGGCCTGTACGTCCGAATCCGGAGGTCGAATTCTAATGAAAATAAGAAAATTGAGCGTAAAAGTATTTTTATAAAACACTCACGCACACACACATAGACATTTGGCGAACTCGACGAACTAATTCGAATCGTATTAGGCTTTCTGATAGCGCATTCGCAGCTACAAATGCTAATCGTCATTTTGTAATATATATTTTTTTAAATCAGGGGACAGTTTTAAGTAAGATTCAGACGGTCAGTCAACTTACGTCAACGTTAACGGGACTTCGCCGGTAAGTTAGATTAGTTCAAAACCTGCATGTTAGAAACTTTTACACTTCCGGACATAAAAACGTTCAATAAGGTTGACATACTATTTATGAGTGTTATAAACAGCTCTTTTTCATTGCCATTCCTTGCTGATTATGGTCATTTGATACAGTGTGTGGTGAATCGTACTTTAGCCGAATAACATATGATGTTCGTTTTCATCACGAAATATCCCAACGGTTTTGAGTTCTAGACAGTCTGCTCTTAGTTTCAATTGGTGTAGAAAGCTTAATATGACGAACGTGGCCATTTGTTTGTCTGGTAGTCTGTTTTAGAACTGTTTCAGTATCGTTTTTCCTATTCCACTTATTGCGGTTTCTATGCCCAATGAAAAATTAACGGGGCCGTTTCCTGATGAAAACAAAACAATATATAAGAACGATTCGCACGGGGAATCAGGCGACTATCACCGGCATGGAACCGTTAAGGAACAACAACATTAATTGTAAGCAATTCTTATGGAGGCACACAAGTACGTGAGTAATACCCGGTTACAAAAAAAGTAAATTAATCTTGACGTCGATCGAAGTAGATTATTCGTCTGAACATCGTTTCCTGATGAAAACAAACCAATCTCATTTGCATTTGTGATTGTAAGTGAACTGTCAGAAAACCTAATAGGCTCTTGTAAATATAATTTTCATATGACTCTTCAAACGAGACATGGATGCTTGAGAATAACGTAACAGTCGACTAAGTTCGTCGAGATCAACAAATCCTTGAATTTTATTGTAGATGGATAGAACGATTCTGACAATATTATCTTATGGTGTCATTCCCTGCTGTTGAATTTTATTTGGATTTTTCCTATCGCAGTTTGTGTATGATTTTTTTTTTTAATTTATACATTAAACATTTCCAAAATGAACAAAGATGGATAAGATAATAAACACATTCATATCGTTCCGACATTGAAGATATGTTGAAATCAATTTAGAGCCTAGCAATCGAACTAATTAGCGTTAGATTAGCATAGATAAGTGAAAAAAATGCTCAAATTTTATTCGAATTTTATGACACGCTTGTTTTGTTCACGCTATCACGTGAAGCGAATCAACTGTGCCGTTAAGTTTGATCCAAACAACTATAGATTTTCGCTCTTTCACGATAATTCAAAGCTATCTGTCAGTGTATGGACTATGGTGAAGTTAGGGTAACAGAGGTATTTTGGCCCGCTTTAGGATCGATTTTATTTTGGCCCACTTTGTAAAAATATCCACCAAATGTTTTAATATCTTCGAAAAATCCTTCCGCAATAGGTAATTTAATGTGATTAGCTTCAAACTGATGAAACATGGGTTACCTAAGAACGATTGAATCCATAAAGATTGTTAGGTGGGCCAAAATATATGAAGTGGCCAAAATACCTCTGTTACCCTACTTGTTTGTTATTCTGTTTCAATATTTACTAACATCTGTCTCAGCAACAACTAATCCATGAACCGGCCGAATGGAGTTAATCACAAACATTAAACACATTAGAAAGCAATCTCAAATACATCTGAATACTATCGCTATGATTGTCATACAACCAATACATGAAGAAATTCCGTACTATCTGTTATCGGTAAATATTGGCTCCTTCACTAATTGAACACTTTTGAGTATTCCAAACAGCTGACCAAGTTGACCAGATTTCCTCGAAGATCCAATCCAAAACAAAACTTACTCCCACACATTAGTCATTAGCACACACACACTGGCATATATGTGTAAATGGAAAACTCCAGTGTGTTTCAAATCAAAACATGTATCATTCCTCCGAAACATCAATAACAAGGCAAACAGGTACTGTTTTATGTATCCCGTTACTCAAAGTATAATCGTGTGACAACATTAATCATCCCACACATGTTTGAGTCCGTGATAGTTCCATTTGAGTTAGCATCTATGTAAAAGAGAGCCACTTACACTACTACACTCAACCGCAAACACTGAAAGTACGGCCGAATGATACCACGACCGATCGGAGGTCGTGCTGTCCTGCTGCTGGTCCTGAATGAGACGATGATGACGACGGACACCGCGAAACTGTGAACGATCGGACTGTACACTCACGAACCGAACCGCGCGAAAATTTCAACGAAAAGTGTGATTCCACTGAAGACTTGTCAAATACTGAGCAGAGCATGAAAACAAAATTATGTTTCAAGCCACGCGAAAGGCCTCTCCGGTGCGTTTCTCGGCAAAAGAATGGTCATTTGGTTGATTTGGGGTAGGTACAGAGAAGCAAATACTGGCAGGAGTGCAAACGTAAGCTGCATTCGCACCGACGAACCCACGAACACGGGCCCCGGCTAGGCAAGCTCAGTTTGGTCAAAGCACGAAAGTTCCATCACAAAAGAGAGAGAGAGGGCAAGAAAGAAACGAAAACCGAACCGAAGAGAAGAAAATAAAACAAACTGAGAAAAAAAACATCAAACAAAAAGATTTTACAACTCGTAGACTAGACCTGTACGGCATTGCAATGGAAAATGCCGAGAGACGGATGAAGTAAAAACAAAACCGACAGAGAGCGAGAGAAAGAGCTGATTGTGTCGCGCCACGTGAGCCAGTGCGGATTTTAAAAACTGCCGCGTTGCGCGAAGGAAAGCGCATGGCTAATTTGGACGCCCCGAATGGTTCGGATGAGGAACGTCGGAATGGTTTGTTGATAATGTTGAACACATCTCTCCGTTCCATCTTTGTATGTGATTTACTATTCTCGATTAATATAACAAATAGTCCTATCTGCCAATGACAGTGTCTCTTTATTTAATTTCTGTCTCAATTATTGCCTGTCAATCCATTATTTTTCAATAACTTGTTCAATACAGATAGAATGATGATGATAGTTTTAGTAATTATATTATGATAGATACACAGCAAAAAATTGTGAAATTTACTCAATTCATAAGAAAGTATATTACAAGAAAGATAAAAACACGTCAAACATACACCGCCTTTCAAGCAAACGTGTAAATTTACATGTTTTAGCACTTAAAAATATGTCACAATGCATTTAATATAAGATATATTTACTGTAAAACTGAGATATTTTTGACGCTCATATATGTCGGTCTCAGAAGACATAAATTTACATGATTTTTTCTAGGTATGTAGCGAAGGATACCGCAAAAATCGAAAGAGAAAGAAAAACTGTCATTTCAAGATGATAGCTAATTTTCTAATCCTTGTCTTCAATTAACACGTCAGCTCCTTCGCAGTAATCGATGATAATAAGTGCAGCATAATAGAAAGGATGTAAAAGAAAAATAAAGTCTCAGAGCTACAATCCATTTCAGAACTTGACTTTCCGTTTGAACAGACATCGCACCCGACAGAGCATAGTACAGTGCTATTCTATCGTCCCACGGCAACAAGGCCTAACTGCATATTAGAGCCAGTTATGTCAAGTTAATGTACATTTATATGTGACAACCCTGCACGCTATACAAAATTGAACAAAGCACACTGTGTGCTATGCGGGTGCGTTTTCTTCTATCGTACCAGCACGTACCGATTTTGCATCATTATTTTGTATGACACTTTGAAAGTTTTGATACTCATTGCCCTATAATTACGGAACTGGAATCTTTCGGATCTGGATGAAATTGCACAGTATCTTTGATGACTTTAATTTGAATAATGATTTGTGACAATCGGTTCAACCGTTGCTGAAAAATCTGAAAAAAGGTGAGTTCCGGGTTTGGAGATTTTCTTCACTATTACCGGTTCGTTTGGAAGCAGAAACCGGGCACTAATAGTCCCAAAGTAGATTTATATATCCACCACCTAACAAGGTCTGCCAACTAGATGAATTTACCCGTAAATAAAAATGTGGTACTCTCGTTTCGCCATCGCTTGTGAAAAAATGTGCCTGAAATTGAAAATTTTCACTAATCGCACTGTAATACCGGAACCGGAAGTCAGATCAGGATCAACGTTTTGGAGACTTTTATAAGAATTTCAAGACCTTTAATTTGCATCTTAGTTTGTAAAAATCGGTCAATAAATTTCCGAGAAAATTGAATGCGCATTTTCTCATAGATTTGCATATATTGCCTTGTAATTCCGGAACCGAAAATCGGATCAGAATAAAATTCAATAGCGATCTATGGGGCCATAAGACCTTTCGTTGAAATCTAAGTTTGTGAAAATCGGTCACGCCATCTCTGAGAAAAGTGAATGACAATTTTTTTCATTTTTTTGTGCATATCACCCTGTAACTCCGAAACCGGAAGTCGGATCGGAATAAAATTCCGTAAGATCTTTCATTTGAATCTGAGTTTGTGAAAATTGGTTCAGCCATCTCCTAGAAAATCGAGTGACATTATTTGTCACATATGTACACACACACATACATACATACATACAGATATACATACATACATACATACACAAATACATTTGCTCAGTTCGTCGAGCTGAGTCGAATGGTATATGACATTCGGCTCTCCGGGCCTCGGTTCGAAAGTCGGGTTTCACAATGATTGTATAGCATTTCTAAAGGGTGATTTTTTAAGAGCTTGAGAACTTTTTTAAACAATAAAACGCATAAAATTTGCAAAATCTCATCGGTTCTTTATTTTAAACGTTAGATTGGTACATGACATTTACTTTTTGAAGATAATTTCATTTAAATGTTGACCGCGGCTGCGTCTTAGGTGGTCCATTCGGAAAGTCCAATTTTGGGCAACTTTTTCGAGCATTTCGGCCGGAATAGCCCGAATTTCTTCGGAAATGTTGTCTTCCAAAGCTGGAATAGTTACTGGCTTATTTCTGTAGACTTTAGACTTGACGTAGCCCCACAAAAAATAGTCTAAAGGCGTCAAATCGCATGATCTTGGTGGCCAACTTACCGGTCCATTTCTTGAGATGAATTGTTCTCCGAAGTTTTCCCTCAAAATGGCCATAGAATCGCGAGCTGTGTGGCATGTAGCGCCATCTTGTTGAAACCACATGTCAACCAAGTTCAGTTCTTCCATTTTTGGCAACAAAAAGTTTGTTAGCATCGAACGATAGCGATCGCCATTCACTGTAACGTTGCGTCCAACAGCATCTTTGAAAAAATACGGTCCAATGATTCCACCAGCGTACAAACCACACCAAACAGTGCATTTTTCGGGATGCATGGGCAGTTCTTGAACGGCTTCTGGTTGCTCTTCACTCCAAATGCGGCAATTTTGCTTATTAACGTAGCCATTCAACCAGAAATGAGCCTCATCGCTGAACAAAATTTGTCGATAAAAAAGCGGATTTTCCGAATGGACCACCTAAGACGCAGCCGCGGTCAACATTTAAATGAAATTATCTTCAAAAAGTAAATGTCATGTACCAATCTAACGTTTAAAATAAAGAACCGATGAGATTTTGCAAATTTTATGCGTTTTATTGTTTAAAAAAGTTCTCAAGCTCTTAAAAATCACCCTTTATATGAGAAAGGCAAAAACAGTTCAATGTTAGAAAAAAATAGACTTGCTGAAATCGGTTATGCCATCTCCGATAAAAGTGAGCGAGCAAGATGCATACCCACACATACATAGATACATATAGAATTTCCAATTCCGTCGAGCTGAGTCGAATGGAATATAACACTATTTATATGACGAAATGGTATGTAACTTTGCAAAATATTACAATCTCTGATTAATTTCCACAGATAGTATTCGAAACGTTGGATGTGACGTGTTGTAAAAAAAATAAAATAAAAAATTGCGTGACTGAAATTTTTTACGAGCGATTTTCAGACAAAAAAATCATTGATCCTAAAACTCACTGAATAAAAGTTCACCACTGATTTTTTTCAAACGTGATTCTCACTCAAACTGATCTCACATGGCAAAAAATCAGTTGTAAAAAATGCACTAGCAAACATTCTCCTCGATGATATTTAAGACAAAAGTTCGCACACTGAATAGCATAAGCTAAAGTAACAGGAGCGCAGGATATCGCTACGCCAATTCAAACGCTACGCCTGATGTGTATTCGAGATACTGCGCTTCTGTTACTTCTATTAATAAAATTAATTCTAAATAGCGTTTCATTGGGTTTAATCTAAATACGGCAGTGCAATCAACCAAGGGGATAATTGTAACCAAAAAACACTTTTTTGTATTTTTTACGGAGAAACAGCTTAAGCACATTTATTCGAGCCATTGTTACATTATAAAGCCTCATTTAAAGAATATTTAGTTAAATTCCTGTATATTAATATTGAAAAATAAGGCGGTAAAGGAGCATTCTCCAAAATCTCTTTTGAGAATCACGTTGCGCGGTAAACACGTTAGCTCGACGTAGAATTATCTGAAATCAAAAATGTTCTTAAAACTTATTTTACTTAATAAATAAATAAATCTTTCACGAATCACTTTGGTTTCGAACTGAAGCCTACACACTTAAAAAAAACCCTGTGATTTTACATCTTATTAGATGCACATAAATGGAGCGTCGCAGTTCACGCAAATTTACGTCGAAGAACATTTAATATTGTGTCTAAAACTCCATGCATTAAATTCGTTGAAAAAAAAAGAATACTGATAGCAACCGCCGCGACTTGAACCGAGAATCATTGGATCGCAAGTACGTCTGTTATTCGACTGAGCCACAGAAGCATACATCTGCTTCGTTGGTAAAAGGTACATTCAAATTCATACAGTCGCACCTGCTAGCAGAATGCAAGTTACAGTCGAAACCAGTAAAATTCAAGCTCATCTAACATTAAGTCATTACAAATAAAATTTTCCGTCATTTGACAAATTAGGTCTTTATGAATTACATCGTATGAGGAATTAAGCCACCTGTAAAATTCAAAATTTTTTAGAGTGTAGTGGAAACTCAGCATCTAAATATCATCGGAGACTCTTTTCGCTTTCGTTTATCTCTTTAATGATATTTCTGTGGGTGAAAATTTGTCATCAAGTTTCGCTGACACAAAAAATCACTTGTGAACTTCGAGGCTTAGAGTTTTGTGTATGATTGTTTCATGAATGAAAATCTCGGAAGTGATTTTTTCAGTCACTGAATTTAGAAAATTTTAAGTGATATTGGAATGAACTTTTTCTGATTATGATTTTCCCAACACTGCGACATCACAAACATATTCATGGTCACCTTCTCAAATATCATATCAGTGCAAATCTGTTGCTGTTGCAATCCGTTCCTCGCTCTATATTACCAATGCCGTCACTCATTGGAGCATATGGGCCAAAGTACAGAATCCTGATTCAAAGTGAACTCTTTAATTTTGAAAATAGTATTGAAAATGCCAGATATTTAATGTTATGTTCATTGAAATCTACAAGTTGTCTACCCTGTGGCGATATATTCGAAATTGTTACCATTAAAATCACTTAAATTAGCACTCGTTCTCGCCGCGAGTTATTTACCGAACTGTCAATTAGCACTAGCTTTGAAGCATTCACAAAGTTGGACGTATGTGTCCTTGTGTAGGAAAAATGAAACAGTGATTTCATTTTAAAATGTGCTTGCTCAAGTCGTGGTTTTGTACACGGTCAACGTGATCATGAGGAAAAAGGAATATTTCGAAATGAATGATAAAAGATTTCGTTCAATTGGATCACTCGTTCGGTTTGGATATTTATAAAACAACAACCAATATTGCATAAACAGTCAATTTAAATGCTTGTTAAAGTTGCTGATTCGTTTCTTTTCCGTTTTGGCTTTAATTCGATGGATATAGATTATCTTCCGCATTCGATCCCGGTAACAGTTACTTCGAGTAGTTGAATGTGTATTTTCTCATGCATATCCGGTATTGCTCTGCAAGGATGGAATACAATCTACATTATGGATAGACCGAAGGCTATTAAATATGAAATGAGTGGCAATAAGCAGTAGGAAGCTTAAGTCACCCAAGTCAAGTGCGATGAAAAATACTCTGGTTGTAGTAACGCGAAAAGTTTGATGCGATTGCACCTATTTTCATCATATCATCTGAGCCAATGTATTTAACAGAGATGGCATAACTAATGGTTTCCCTATTTTAGATGAATGATGGAACAGAAACCACATAGAAAACTCAAATATTTACTCAAACAAGTCAGATGTGATACAAAATGTGGCCGTGACATGTTGTATACTGGTAGATAGATGACTACAAAATAGAGAAAAAAAAATATATGAAAAAGTCGTTTAAAGCGCCTCTGCCGGCTATAACGTTTCCTTCTTTCTTTAAGCGTTCAAGACTTTATTTTTTTATTTTATAGATTTTGAGGCAAAATTTAATTTATTGATTACGCAAATAATTCCCTATGCAAATAATATTTCCTTTCTGCTTTTCTTCTTTATCGACATTTCAGGGGGCATAACGTCTTTTGTTGTGCGGCATTCCGCTGATTTGTTATTTTATACCACTGATGGGGTATCATGTCTAAGGCAAGTGAAAAAACTGGAGAAAGTGGTCGTTTTGAAATGTGTGGTTTTTTCAACCATTTTACATCACTTCTACCAGAATCATTAAAAATTATGTTTCTCAGTCGTATTGCAATAAAATACACACATTATCGAGGAAAATATTTGTATATTTGTTTATTTGTTGCTGTATACTTCATCGTATCTCCGCTCGCCAGCCGCTTCGGTTTATTTATTCGAACTGTTCTACTAACAATTTAAAACTGGTATAAATATAAAAAATATCCATTTCCATCCACCTCGTGGTTTGATAATGCTATTTAAATAGTTTCACTCAAACATTCATAAAATTCTCTCTACGGTCATTAATATTGTGACCTTATCGAATAACCTAATGTAGCTTTCAAACGAATCTAGGTATTTCGAAATCGATTCTCCCATCTCCGAGAAATCTTGTTGCATTAAAAAAGACTGGGATTTGTCGGTTACGGTCACTTCTCTCACCGAAATTTTTTTCCTTAACAATTTCAAATTTGATCAACATTTTTAGCTTTCAAATAAACTTAAGTTTATTCAAAATTCTTTGAGTCATCTTTTAGAAAATTCGACCGATGCAAAATGCGCTTAGTCGATTACGTCACTTATACTATTATATTTCCGGAGCCGGAATTGACAACCATTTGATTTTCGAACTTGATCCACAATTCAATATAGTAGCTTTCAAACAAGTCTTGACCTAGAAATTAAGCGCTAAAAACAACGAGTTTTGTCGGTTACGTCACTTATACCATTATATCGCCGGAACCCGAAGTGACAGCCATTCAATCTTCGAACTTGATCCACAATTCAATAATAGCTTTCAAATGAGCCTTGATTTATGAAAATCGGCGAAGCCATCTCTAAGAAAATTGAGCAAAGTCGTTCTGTCGGATACGTCATTTATACCATTATTAAATCTTTGAATCATACAGACATTTTTCGATCTCGTCGAGATCTCCGAGGATCCGTTCGAAAGTTGCTTTTATCAGCATTTCCTCTGCGTTTCAAAACTGTTTGCTAAAGTTTCGGCAAAACTGTTTGCTAAAGTTTCAGCAACTAACAACTGACAAAATTTCACAGAAAAAATAGTTAACAAATACCATCTTGCTGAACATTTTAGCGATGTTTTAGATTTAGTAGAAATAATGACAGCATTTTACTAAAATTTCAGTAATTAATGAACGCTTTGGCATTTATTGCTTATTAGTGTATTTACAGCAAACAATGTTTTGCTGCAATAGTTACAGTAAATCATTTTGCTCAAATCAATTCCAAACCATTTCAACAAATCAAATCCAAAAAAATTCATTCAATTTGTTAGTAAAATTATCGATTATTTAATTTTAGTTGGTTTGACGTAAAATCCGAGTCCTTTTCAAATCCTGTCTCTGAGCGTATCTTTTCCAAAAAATCATATTTTCTGTTAGGTTTTTCATTCATTTGGCTTCTCCAATATATGTTTCCACTTAGTCATTGCAAAAACTGAGCAAAAATATGTCAAAAATTATACGTAAATTTGCTGATTTTTATCAGTGTACGATCGAACTCTTACACACCGAATTCCTCTTTCGATGTTCAGTAATTATTTTTACGGTTATGAATTGTAAAACATTATTCTAACTGGGGGGTCTGTAAAATTGTTCCAATTTACAGTCATCTGTCAATGAATTACTGGATTTCGGTAAATTCAACAAAAACATTGCGGAATATTCGGCTTTATTTTACTGACATGATCTGTTAACTTCGAAATGATTCCATTTTCCTAATTCAGTAAAAAAAATTGCCAAATTTCGGTGAATCAATATTGATGAAGGACTTCAGTGAACACTACTGACTACTTCGGTAAGAATCATATCTGTCAAATTGATTCACTTTCGGAAGTAAAAAAGAAGCCTAGAGAAAATTGTACGAAAAACACCCATTTCTTTATAACTCCTGTGATTTCCTGATGGTAAGCAAGAATACTTGCACTAACACATTCGAATCAATTATGACCAAAGTAATTCAATTTATAACATATTTATTGTGACAGTGCTATAAAATCCACTGTTAATAAACATTAGTGTCGATACATATTCAATTATTCCGGAATTCTCTACATTGAAAATGACACGGTTAAGAAAGCCAGTTCAACAAAACCCATCTCATTCAATAAGCTTCAAATCAATAAAATGCTTTATGGAATTATCATTTCCACGTGACGGTTTTCGTTTTCCAGAACTGACTTCCAAACAAGTTATTAGGTTACCGGTGCACATTCAGTTTGACTGTGATTATTATCCTTGAGGAAGGAACCACGAAGGTCAGCAGCCGTGACACCGTGACAGCTTATGCCGTGTCCATATCTATCTATTTCGGTTCCAAATAACACACAGCGCCATGTAAGTTGATGATGCATGTACTGAAAGGTTGACTTTGTAACTTAATAACTTCGACAGTTCGATAGTTCAATGTTAAATAAAGGTCGATGATGACGACAGAAAATTGAAAGAGAAAAATTTACTGATTTCGTCTGCGATTATTTCACAGTGAACAACTAAAGGGTAGCAACTCGTTCCATGCCAACGGCATTATGAGTATTCATTTTATTTCAATGAATAATACAAATTTCGATTTTAATGAAACATTTCGGTCAAAAAATGCTTAGTTTCTTTCGTTCTACCCTTGTCACTATTACCTAACTTGCGGGAAAGCAAATTATTATCCGCATCATCGAAGCCGATCGCATGAACGGTACTAACCTTGTTAGGTGTAAATGGTGTTATCCGTGGAAAAACTGTTTTGATATTTAATATTTCGGCAGGCGTATAGCCACTGATAATTCAATTAGCAAAACAAAACGACATAAAAACGGTCACCGTGTTTGATCTCGGGAAAAGTTCCATCCTAGACTTGCTTGTGGTAACACGGCAGGACACAAGTCCCGGTGAAAGTTTTTACATATGAAATAAACTAAGTGCCATCCAAAAATACTCAGTTGAAAGGAGCGCTGCCGTTCGAACACTCAAAAACATCCGGGGTGCTAGCTATCAACCAAGACTTGTGACACCATGGTTTACTACGGGCCAGCTCCCAATGTGTGGAGCCCAACAACGCTGATTAACAACCTGACCGTCGTCGATAGTGTACCACCGGAGATGCTACATCTGGTGGATCCTCATTGGTATCAGTTTCCACCGCTGAATCCTCTGTGGCATGGTATTATCGGGTTCGTCACTTTCATCCTCGGTGTGATCTCCGTTGTTGGCAACGGAGTCGTAATTTACATTTTCTCCACGGAAAAATCGCTGCGCACACCGTCGAATCTTTTCGTGGTGAATCTGGCAGTGTCTGACTTCACAATGATGCTAACCAATTCATTTCCAATGGTGTACAACTGCTGGTACGAGACCTGGGTGCTTGGCCCCTTGATGTGCGACCTGTACGCCTACAGTGGGTCCATTGTCGGATGCTGCTCGATTTGGACCATGACGATGATCGCACTCGATCGCTACAATGTTATTGTGAAGGGTCTCTCCGGTAAACCGTTGACGAACTCCGGTGCAGTACTGCGCATCATATTCTGTTGGATGGTCGGAATAGTCTGGGGTGCACTGCCAATGCTTGGCTGGAGTCGATACGTTCCCGAAGGAAATATGACTGCCTGCGGTACCGACTATTTATCCGACGATTGGGTCCAAAAGTCGTACATCTTGTGCTATTCTGCCTTTGTTTACTACACACCGTTGTTTACAATCATTTATTCATACTATTACATAGTGCAGGTATGTACCAAGTTGTTAAAGCTCTCGATCAAATTCTTAATATTTACTGATTTTTCTTCAGGCCGTTTCGGCACACGAGAAAAGCATGCGTGAACAGGCCAAACGCATGAATGTACAATCGTTACGCTCCGGAGATGACGGCAAGTCGGCAGAAATGAAACTAGCCAAAATAGCTCTGGTTACAATCTCACTCTGGTTCATGGCCTGGACTCCGTACACCATCATTAACTACACGGGCATTTTCAAAACAGCCACAATCTCACCCTTGGCTACCATCTGGGGATCACTGTTTGCCAAAGCGAACGCTGTGTACAACCCGATCGTCTACGGTATTAGCCATCCGAAATATCGTGCCGCGCTAAACAAACGTTTCCCGGCCTTGGCATGTGCCGATCCTCCGGCATCTGCTGATGATAAATCGGTAGTGTCAGACACTACGGCCGTCAATGAAGACATGAAAACATCGAGTGCGTAATGTGAAATACATTATCGCTCATATACAAAGACCTAATGCCAACGAATCTCTGGATATTCTGTTACGTTTAAGGACATACTAACTACTGGATCTCGACCTTGGCAATGTTAATCGGTATCCGTGCATACTCGTATTTAATACAGGTTTGTTTAAGCAAATACAAAGTTTTTGGAAAATTTCGTAGCAAACTGTGATGTGTTTTATTGTATAACAATACAACAATCTCTGACCATCATCCTTTTTTGTAAAACTAGAACTCGTCAACTCAATTAGGTTTTGCACGAACATGACATAACCTCACAAAAATGAACAGAATGAACTTTTTTTGACAGTCGACGTGTACTTGTTTACAGTTTAAAATTTCATCAGAACTTCATCGTTCGAATGTAAAAATTGCAAGTCGCCTCACACTCAACAGATTCATACATAAATCGCTCCTTGATGCTGGAAACACACACAGGGCAATCTTTTTAGTTATTTTCACTGTGGAATACGTTTTTAACAGGCACTTTTTCGTCATTTTTTCAATTTTTAACTTGCAGTCGCAAAACAAAACAAGTACACGGCAACTGTCAAAGATGAACTTGATTCATCGGCAGTTCATTTGTGTCGTCATCGTGCAAAACCTAATTCCCAAGTTAAAGACTGTACATGAATAAAATGCAACAGTTAAAAATGATCAGCTAAAATTCATTTATAGTCGAATATCTTTGAAATTCTCTTGAAATCAATAAACAAATATCAGCTGAGTTTTTGCAAAGTTGATTTATTCAAGCTCTTTTCATAAACTGAATACCCGTTACTTATGCTTAACACTACCAATCAAAACTGATCGTATTAGATTTTTTATCGTGACGTCACAAATGAACAAAAATTCATCCTTGACAGTTCAGCGGTACTGCTTACAAACAAGCTTAAACAAAATCGAGGAACATATCTCAAACAATAATTTTTACACTTCACAACTAGCCACTTTTATTTAATAAATCCTTGAAACGAACCGTATCGAATCGTTAACAAATGTTCTTTAACTCTATTTAGGCGATATGGGTCGTGAACGGTCTCATCCGTTTGTCAACAGACAAACAAAAAAGTCTGTTTACAAACAGTACTGCTGGACTGTCAAAACGTGTTCATCCGATTCAGGTTAGCAGTGACGGTAAAAAATCTAATTGTCGACCCACAACTGTTTCGTGATCCACCTATAGGACTGATCTGGACATAACTCCTTGACAGATTGTGGGGAACAGAAAAACTAATGTTGTTGTTTTGTATACGAAATAATACCGAAACTTCGCTCAAGCGATTTGAACCTGTCGGAAGAAGACTAAAATCCAATTTACGATCTTAAAGCAAAGATATTTTTTTCATCTAAATAAACAGGTGGGCATACCAGATGTTTTACATGATTTTTCGCATCATGCTCAATTTTAAAATGTCAAAGTGAAATTCCACACACTAAGATTTAATTCCTTTGTTTGGTAATATTTTGACGAGAACTTTCGGTAATCAATAGAAATATCCGATATTTCAAAACATGAGTTTTATTTTACAATAATTACGCAAATTTTTACCAGACAATTGGCACCTGCCAATGAAAAATGGAACCAAGAAAAGGAGAATTCTTTCGGAAATTTTCATATCGGCAGTAGTGATTTGCAACATTTTTATCGTTCATTCAAGAGTACAAGTAGATATCAGCGATAATAGTACACTCGGAGTAGTAGAAAATCGATTTCAAAGTGATCACTACTACTTTTTTTAGTGTAAACTACGATTAAACATGGAAAATCTTCAGAAATGTGTGAAATTTTCTGTGTTTCTCGAGTACTGTATAGCGATCGAGTACTATTTATATCGGATACTTTATTTGTTATTTCCAGGCATTTGAAAACTGGTTTCAAACCAAGTTTAATGTTCTATTCTGAATAAACGGTAGATTTCGCACAATAATCTAAGATCAACATTACCGCCTCAGAGTAAAAACTTTTTCTTCAACTTCTACTATGATTTTTCAAATGAATTTACCCGTTTTCATAAGAAATCGTTGAAAAGGTGTAGTAAAAAACTCTTGCTGAAAGTATCATCTCTAAACAAGCAGCGCCTCTACATTTCAATTTTGGGACAATATGCCAATAAGTTTAACGTAAAATTTCATTACAGAATTCTGTAATTAGATGTACAATTCATTCGGCAAATTTGAATAATCGCCGAGTACGGTAAAGACCATACTGTCCGTATGGTAAAATTATCTTCCAATAACCGAACTCCTGTGAAAACTGATTATCGTGAAACTAACTGTCAAACAGTTATTAAAATTTTCAGTAAGTGCCTTTTTATTAACAAAACGAAAATAATCTTGAAGGGTTCATTGAATATATTGAAATACAGGTGCTAAAGTTTTTAGAACATTAGAGCCACTCAAAGCTTTTTGTTTACTAATAGACAGAAAATAATTTCGTATCACTTGTCCACTTGCTGTCAACACGAATCGTTCGATGGTAATTTCTGGTAGACTCGAAGGATTGTGCAGTGTTTTGGAAGGCACTCATAATTCCGGTCAACCGGGACATTTGACACTTTTTAATTTATTTGTAGAATAAATCCATAGCCATAACAGGTTGAAGTTTTTTTCATTTGTTTCTGTGAAAAAAAAAAATCCGAAAACCTAAACGAAAATTGAAAATTCGTATTGTTTTTTTTTTAAATCCAAAAATCCAGAATTTTACCCAAAAGAAAAAACAGCAAAGTTTTATCGCAATCCGTTAGAATCATTTGTTTTACAGTTTACGGTAGATGTTTGACAGTTCATCAACTGCCGAACGATCGGTAATCAATTCAATTACTGAACCGATTACCGAAAATTCGGTAAAAAATTGGCAGTTGAAAACTTGAATAACAAAAAAATATTTCATTTTGTTTAAATAAAAGACACGATTTTCCATTTAACTTTTCAGGGAAAAAACATATTGAGCCTTCCCAATGACCTAAATGAACATGCACATGTGGTTCGAACCATTTCGTCCAATACACAGTTTAACATACACCTCAACTATATGTTCCATTTCTATTGTATCATTGTTAGAGCAAAGTGAAGAAGACAACAAAAGTAGGAGCACGATCGTACCAACGTCTGGCAAAATATGCCAATACGTTTTAAGGTTGTCGCGATTGATGTAAATAGTGAAAAACTATCCGATGACGGTCGATATCGTACTCAATCGGTTCGATCATCGGCCTAATGCGGTTTGACAATATTCACTGGAATAGCACGCTATCGGGGTAACATCAGCCCGATAATATCGATAGCTGCCTTACACGAGACAATATTATTGTCAATACAAGGAGTATTGACAATACTTTTGATCGTGTAGTGGAAACTTCATTGGATTGACGAAAATATTGTCAAAAAATCAAAACTGCTCATCAATCCGACAATACTTTCTCTCCAGAGAAGAAACTGTCTAATATGTGCAATGAACTCTTCTCTCAATGTTTCAATGTTCAGTTGCTATATTTGAAGCTTCAAACGCTTGATTTGTTCGAAAAATGCGGACTCAAGTTACCAAGTCAATTGGATTGACGGTATTGACAATACTTTGGATTGACAATAATATTGTCACGTGTAAGGGCCGCTGATGTGTTTTTAAGTCGACGCAGTTGATACAAATGCTGCTAGATTCCTCATATATATATATATATATATATATATATATATATATATATATATATATATATATATATATATATATATATATATATATATATATATATATATATATATATATATATATATATATATATATATATATATATATATATATATATATATATATATATATATATATATATATATATACACTATTCAATTAATTGTAAACAAGCTTTTTACAATAGAATGTATAGGTTGTTAAGTATCGTAACAATTCAAATCATAAAATTTGCTCATACATGTTTTCTTGGAAAACAATGAAATGTACAGTTTGCATATTATTTGAAACACCACGTGTACAATAAATTCAATTGTAGAATCGGAGAAACAATATATTGAATCGTTGGAAATGAAAAAAATCTTGTCAAGATACAATAAACTGCATTGTAACCCGTATATCTAATTGTGAATCTATTGTTTATGCTGTAAAATCAAAAATCATTTATAAATTGTTTACAACATCATTTGTTCGAACGAAAACTCAATTTTCGCATGAGTAAAATCATTTTCCACCTCTGTTACTTTTGCAGCACTCAAAAATTCTATTTGAAACAATGGAAATTTTCAGTTCCGATTTCAACGTGTGTGAGAATGTCATGCTGATAATTTTTAAATGATTTTGTTCGTCACGTACATTACGAAATGTCGTTTGAAGGACCGAACAAATCCGCAAGCCTAACCAAATATGCGATATTATGACGAGAAATACCTGTTTACCGACTATTGATTTATTCCTCTAGTATTCAAAATAACCTCACCCGAACTGAAACAAAATTCGGATCTCGATATTGATCAACATATCATCAGGAAATACATTATCTTACATTTTAAAATGAGCAGCTCTTGTAACAGATCCTACAATTCAACAAAATAATTAAAATTATATGCGTTCCCCAAAGCAGCCTGCGTAAAATTCAATAGCCATCCCAAGAATAGTTAAAATTATGAAACTTAGATGGTGGGCTAGAACAAATTCAGCAGCTAGAAGTTTTATATGGAAGATCTATAATACAGGGTGATTTTTTAAGAGCTTGAGAACTTTTTTAAACAATAAAACGCATAAAATTTGCAAAATCTCATCGGTTCTTTATTTTAAACGTTAGATTGGTACATGACATTTACTTTTTGAAGATAATTTCATTTAAATGTTGACCGCGGCTGCGTCTTAGGTGGTCCATTCGGAAAATCCGCTTTTTTATCGACAAATTTTGTTCAGCGATGAGGCTCATTTCTGGTTGAATGGCTACGTAAATAAGCAAAATTGCCGCATTTGGAGTGAAGAGCAACCAGAAGCCGTTCAAGAACTGCCCATGCATCCCGAAAAATGCACTGTTTGGTGTGGTTTGTACGCTGGTGGAATCATTGGACCGTATTTTTTCAAAGATGCTGTTGGACGCAACGTTACAGTGAATGGCGATCGCTATCGTTCGATGCTAACAAACTTTTTGTTGCCAAAAATGGAAGAACTGAACTTGGTTGACATGTGGTTTCAACAAGATGGCGCTACATGCCACACAGCTCGCGATTCTATGGCCATTTTGAGGAAAAACTTCGGAGAACAATTCATCTCAAGAAATGGACCGGTAAGTTGGCCACCAAGATCATGCGATTTGACGCCTTTAGACTATTTTTTGTGGGGCTACGTCAAGTCTAAAGTCTACAGAAATAAGCCAGTAACTATTCCAGCTTTGGAAGACAACATTTCCGAAGAAATTCGGGCTATTCCGGCCGAAATGCTCGAAAAAGTTGCCCAAAATTGGACTTTCCGAATGGACCACCTAAGACGCAGCCGCGGTCAACATTTAAATGAAATTATCTTCAAAAAGTAAATGTCATGTACCAATCTAACGTTTAAAATAAAGAACCGATGAGATTTTGCAAATTTTATGCGTTTTATTGTTTAAAAAAGTTCTCAAGCTCTTAAAAAATCACCCTGTACAACTAAAACTGGAAAAAACGTATCCCCAGCAAGCCGTTCTATTTTTGTTTATTCGAACAGTTCTCCTGGCATATGCCTCCGTTCTATTTTTTCCCTATATTTGAAACACGAGTAAAACACTGCTGGGGCTGCCAGTAAATAAAAAATTCAAATTTTAAAACTGACATAAATTATGCATCTAGAACTAGAACACTATTGAATATGCCCTTAGGTAAAACTAGTTCTTCGTTAGATTGCCGATTGATATTTGGAAATTCCGACGAGGTTAATAAAACTGTTCTTTTTCATCAATATTGAAAATTCTAAGAACACTCATAAAAACTTGCAGTAAAATCAAGCTCAATGTACTAAACATACAAATATGCACAACAATGATGCGTATATGATCCCTTAATTGATAATCTGCAAAGTTAGTATCGAAATAGTTATCAATTTTTAAGAAACATACTTTCATTTTTTTTGCCAGTGTGCTACGATACTGAAATAAACTTGTCTAGATCAAATTTCATACGATGGAACGAGCCAAATGTACACCGGCCTGAAAAAATAAATCAAAACAATGCACTCACACAACTCTGCCCATACTCTGCGTAATTTAATGCATACATTATGTATGCGTGTCAAACGTCAGAAACAAAAATAAGCAGCCACTGCTGTCTACAATTTGTTATTATAAACACGCAATAATACTTTTCCGTTCATTCACTTCGATTGCACTTGAGTTCGATGATAAATATCACAAAAGCTCAAATGTGGTAAAACATCAAGAGAAAATCGCTTCTGGCGATCATTTTGATCAGCTTGCTGTGCTTGAAATTCAACCAAATCCGTCAGTGTAGCTGGTTTACATTCGAACGGAAATGGCGGCTTTGCCACCGCGTAAAAATCCTACGCCAACCAAAATCTCGAAGCAGCACCTTACTCCGCTTCAAATACTGCTTCAGATGGGATTTCCTAAACATCGGGCGTAAGTTTGCCGTGTTGGTGATTTAAAGTATATATTTAGCACCGTGTCTCATTGTAGCGAAAAAGCTCTAGCGGCCACTGGAAATCGCGGAGTGCAACTGGCATCTGATTGGTTGTTAGCGCATGTTAACGATCCCTCGTTGGATGAATGCTCTCCCAGGGAATATATTCTATATGCATGTCCCACCGGACCGTTTCTGCAACAGCTGCAAAGCTTCTGGGCACAGACACGGGAGCTATGCGGATGGAATGGAGCGCACAACTTTACACCTCACATAACACTGGTGTCGTTCTTCAAGGCACCGGACGAATGTGCACCTCAACTGTCAAAAGCGTTAAAAGAACTAATGACCTTACCTGGTGCTCATATCAACAGGCCAATTGCATTGGAACTGTACACCAGTCCGAATTTTCTGGGGTTTTTCGTAGTTGAAGATGATGCCAACTATCTGAAACGTTTGGCGCTTCAATACGTGAAGGAAGTGTCTCATTCAAGTGAGTTGGTCCTGATAGTATAGTTTGCTGAAACAAAGTCCTCAGTCATTAACTATAGACTAACCCTTAGATTACTCCTGGGTTTACAGAAACTGTTACTATTTAGCATATCATCTCTTTTTTCTACCTTTTCTGTATTCTTCTCAGTAATTAGCGACACCTATGAGCAGTTAGACGCGCTAGTTACCTGTTTCCCATGGTGCGGGGGAGTAACATCAGCCCGTTGTATACCGCGTAGCAGCCGATGTAAGCATAAACACTACAGTTTGACCGGAAGAACCGATCAGATCACCGGTGACGGAACAATATTCGCATTTCTATGATTTAGCTCCTACTACCGCTTATCCACTGTAGCAAATTGTTGAATTCCTTTACGTTAGTATGGCGTTTTTAATTGTTTCCAAATTTCGTAGCAAAAAGTTTTATCCAATGGTGTTGGATTTCATTCATTCTTCGTTTTGAAATCAGTGAACTACGAATAATAGTACAATATATTTTAGCAATTTCGTTGGAACCACATGTAAAATCGTTACATCTGACACTCGCATACCAGTTTCCACCTAACCAGTTCAACGCGTTAAAGCAGCTGGTAGAAAGTTTCGACACATCATTCGCCAGTGCCAATTGGGAACTACGGCTGTATTCACGTGATTCCAGATTATCAACAAAGCAGGTAATACGCCAACTGCCAGAAAGGAAATACCTGCTCCCTACTTTGTACATGAGTCAGAATCTTAATCTGATCCGAATGGGGCCAGGTTAGAAGTTCTATAATTCAGAACAAAAAATATATATTGAATGGTAGAATAGATCTTGTTGAGTACGTTGTCAAAACCAATTATTCTAACATCTTTTTCCTAAGGATTTGTCCAACATAAAACGTTGAGAAGACGTAAAGTTAGTGCTATTTGCACTTATGATGTTCACCGGAACGCAATGTCTGCTAACGCATTAGCATTCGATCAGTATCCACTTTTCAGACTATTGCTTCGCCATCAATTGTTCGTTGCCAACTAGCAGTTCAATCACCCCGATTCTGTAAACAAAGCCTTGGCATTACATTCCTGTAGTGGAATATGACCTTCTGTTTCAACAGACTTCGCAGCCGATTCAGAATGTACAGAACCATTGCATGGCTAGTGCCACGATTCTACTGACACTACCCCGATTCTGTATTTCGTTCGAATCGGATTGTTTCGATCGGATACGAAATTTGGCATTCTATAGCTCTATCGAGTTCAAGTCTTCTGAAGTATTACTCGATCGAATTAGAGAATACAAATTTCTACATTCGTTCGTCAAAATCCGATTCGATCGACATACAGAATAGGGGTGAATAGCTGTGCAATAGTCTGAAAAGTGGTTACTCAAATATATTAAGCTTTCTCTCTACTCAACAAGTTTAAGTTGAACTGCTAGGTGACAAAGATAGTTCAATTTGAACGTGTAATGCACTGATGATTTGAAGCCGAAACGAGAAAGAAAAATGAATTAAATAAACATGTTCAAGTTCACAATAACGAACAATTATGTATATAACCTCACCTATCAGGTACATAAAGTTCTCTATCCGCACACTCCCCGGGAACCGGATGAGTTGGAGTTACGCATCGGAGACTACATCTATCTCAGCCCGGAAGCTATCCAGAGCTCTAGTGATGGATGGGTAGAAGGAATATCCTGGCTCACTGGTACTAATGGTTACCTACCGGAAAATTACACCGAAAGAACGGCCGAATCTGACGCGTGGACAATGCATCGTACTGTGCCGCTATGTGACGTTTCACCGGATATCGATCTAGGATCCGATATAGTCGATGGACTACGGTTCGGTCAACAAACCGCGCCGCCTAATCGAACGGAAATGACCGAACATGATATTGAATCACAAGAAACTGGTATGTTTTGCATATGCAAGATTGTTCAATTCTACTTTTGTTTATATGTACAAAATCAGTTTCAGTCGCACCGAGCGAATTACCGCAGCTCAGCGGAACGCATCAAGATGGTGTCACGCAACAAAAGGAAGATGGAGTAGCACCAGAGAAAATATATCCAATGTCAATTGTTTCGACAGGAAGCAATTCGAATCAAGCTAATGAAATTGAAGAGATTCGACCGAGTCAGGAAGATGCATCTGGACGACGTATTTATGTACTTCGTCACGGAGAACGTGTTGATTTCACCTTTGGAACTTGGATCCCTTATTGTTTCGATGATACCGGAAACTATATAAGAAAAGATTTAAATATGCCAAAGTCATTACCTCAGAGGTAGGATGTTTACTTTTTCCACAAAGCGATTTTTGAGCATTGTTTTAACAGGAAAAGTTGCCTTTGGCAACGAGACTCTCCATTGACGAATATGGGACGATACCAAGGCCGCCTAACGGGAGAAGCCATGAAGGATGCCGGAGTTCGAATCGATCATGTGTATAGTTCACCTTCGTTCCGATGTATTCAAACAACCACTTCAATCCTAGAAGGACTTGGGTTGAAGGACAGCCATCCAATCCATGTGGAACCCGGACTGTTTGAGTGGTTAGCTTGGTATCAGGATGGTGTTCCTGAGTGGATGTCAAATAAGGAACTGATCGCTGCCGACTACAACATTGCGACGAACTATGATCCACTCTCCAAAATTGAAGACCTAAAAGAGCAACTGCTGGAAAATTTAGAAGAATTTTATCACAGGAATTCGGCGGTAACTGAACATTTAATTGAAAATACAAGTAATGCAATTACCCATACTGATACGAACGGATGATGTCTAGAATGAATTCACTACTTTTAGGTGGCAACATTTTAATTGTCGGTCATGCAACCACTTTGGATACTTGCACACGCCATATCGTGGGCGAAAAACTACGTTCGACAAACGATATGAGCAGGATCATGCAAAAAGTTCCTTATTGCAGTATGGCTGTGATCGAGTCGGAAAATGGTGACGATGGCTGGAAGTTGGTTGAGCCTCCTTGCGATCCTATCACCCACACCAATAACCACCGGTTCGATTGGAAAATTTTGCTTTGAAGCCGCAAAATTCTACACGCTTCATTACGCCCATGACAACTAATCGATCAGTAAATAATAGAAAGCAGACGTAAAATATTGTTAAACTTTTCATGCCACTTTTCTCACTTTCAAATGCCTGAGCTAGGACTTGTTTCAACGAACGGTCCGGGAAACTCAAATCGCTGTTAACGTAATTATATTCATATTATTTATAGTAATGGAATACTCATAAATGACTTATACATATTATATAGACAAAGCTTTACAATGTACGTTTAATACATTTTTAGCGTATTTTGCACCATTGTCGCTTAGTAACTTAAACATTAACTCTAGCAATACCAGAACAATAAGTATATGAAATTTGGTGATATAAATGTTGAAACTCCTAAAGAGACATTATGGACACTATCTTTAGTGTTAAGGTTTTAATTCATACATAATAAATTATTCACTCAAGATAACCTAATCATTCACGCATTTTAATTTTTCATAGTTTTATGAGCTATGAAACTAATGGTTTCAATTCCAGTTCATGTTCATTATTCATTAGTTCATTATTTTCTGCTTTTAGTTTTTCGATCAATCGGTGAATTGTTTGTTAAACATCAACGTTTTCAATTTTTTGTTCGTCCCCTTAACTGACACTATACCACAGACTAACAGACAGGACACTCAAATTAGATTCTTCAATCATTTTAACAGTCATTTCGAATATTCCTTTATCTGGGACAGTACTCACATGTGTCATGATGGCGCCACGTTACCCTATCAAAAACATCCTGTCTGTCATCTAGACTGTGTTTATTTTTTCATTTACCAACAGAGTTGCCATTCATACAGAATTTCCTATAATGTATTGATTTGTTTACGTCCATGCGAATTTCATGCAGGATACAGATTTAATACATATTGCCAAAACTATATACATAATTGTGCCTACTTCTCATCCTCCAACGGAATACAAAATCGAACGCGTTTTGTTACAATATTTACTTGCTTCTGGTCTGCCGCCACTTAATTTCGGGTGAAAACTACCAACACAATAAAAAAATAGTTTTGATGAACAACGTTGAGTCAAATAAATGGTTATCTTCGCAAAAAAGTTAAATGTATGATCAACGTAATCCAATAATTTATTGTGTTGATTCATTCTCAAATATGTTGATAAAATCAGGCATCCCTGCAAGCAGCTGATCGGTGTTGACAAACGAGGGGAAACCAACTAGTAAAAAAACTTGTACATAACACAAGGGGTGTACAGATAATAAATAGTTCGCGCAGTACAATATAGGTGGAACTAGTGCATCACGAAAAATTATTTTTAAAAGAATTTACTCATACTGTCATGTCTGTTAGTCTGTGACTATACAGGGTGCGCCATCTGAATATGTCCTAATAAACGTTGAATTACTCCGCCATTTTCAACCGATTTGACAGATAAACACAATTCTGACAAGTTCAAAGTAAGTTCCCAGGACGCGATGTCTAAAAGAAGAAAGGTGATTGGGGGTGGCCTCTTTGTTCTCCGGATTTTGACGGCACCAGACATTCTGTGTGGTTAACTGGTTACATAAAAAAAAAATAATACAGGGTTGTGTACAAGGCACAAATCGCTTAGGTTTATAAGAAATAAAATTGATACGGTTCATTTAAACTATAAACTTTGTTGTATCACAAATAAGATCATAGATGAAATGAATTCAAGCAGAATCGTATCAACATAGATATTGCCAATGAAATAAACTCTACTTTTGTATATGCAATAAATGATTAATTTCAAAAAAAAAATTCAGCTTGAACTTTTTTTTTCTCTGGCCTAGTCCAGAATTTTGAATCACATCAAAAAGAGATCATTGTTGATATTGAAGGGAGAAATTGGTTTGAAACAATCATATTCTACCTTGAAATTAACATAAATCAGATTTAAAAAAAACTTCATTTCTCTGCATGTACTATATCGATTTACAACTGTCACTTCGTGACTATAATAGTATTCGATAGAGGTCTCTACCGTCATAAGATTCATTTGAAAATTCTTCGAACAGCCACTGTTCCTAAACCAATTTATAGCATTATCTATTGTCAATAGCTTACGAAGTAAAGCATACATGAGGTATCAAACTTTCTTTATTTCGCCGTTCTTGATAAGATAGTGATTAACAACTGATAGCCTGCTGGTGCGGGTGATCGAGATCATTCGTAGTTTTCGGAAATGGGTTACCGCGTTCAGAGTGTTAGAAATGTGTCATCTAGTAATTATTTTCTTCGACACTCACTGACACTATGATATACCATGCACTCATTCGTTTTAACATCGCCAATCGCGACTGCGACACTGCAAAGTACTAAAAATAATACAGTACTATCACTGTCGATAACAGATCAAGTGGTTATAGCTTTACATCAACTGATTTGGTTTGGTGGTGTTATCAGTCATCATTCACAACAACTTTTAGTAAATGCTATTTAGTTCTAGAGGATTAAATTTAACGAAATTTTGCTGTGAAAGCTAATGCAGCCTTGGGTCACATGTTCCTTGCTTTTTCTTGTATGCATTCAACACAGTACTAAACATGTACACTTGGCTGTCAAATTTTTTTGACTTTGGTCTCAACAACACAAAATAGCTGTCTACTAATAACATAGATGTAAAATCACTAAAAACAATTAAATTCAACAGCAATATGTGTTGCCAACAGACGCTAATTTATTAGTAATTAATCATCAAGAACTGCAAATCAATGTGATTTTGCGCTTCTTGTTGTACTAAATTTTGCGACTGAATCGATCATTGTATAGCTAACCACGCTCATTAACTAGTAACTCCAAAAACGGATCCAAATAAAAGAAAATCGTCCTTATTCTGTACGTCGATCGATTCGAAATATTCCGTTCGAATGTGCAATTTCCATTCTGCATTTCGTTCGAGTTGGGTATGAACTCGAATATCATTTGTTCGAGTAGTTAAATTTTCGAACATTGCTCGATCGACTTGCGTACGTATTACTTCTGTTCGGTTTAGAATCGTTCTAATTTGTTTATACAAGTGTGAAGATTTCGTTTACTAAGAAATGACTAATATAAAAAGAACGTTTAAGTAGTGTTGACAGCTTTAATGGTTAGTGTTCGAAATTTCAAGTGTTCCCGAACGAAAATCGATCGAATCATACAAGTCGAACGAAATAAAGAATGCTAAATTCGAACTTGAACGAAAGTGTAGATTCGTTCGTATCACAAATCCGTCATTTCATTTGAATCAAAGTTTGTTAAATTTTTATTTGCATCTCATCCATCACTTCAGGAGACGAATGTCGAGAATCTTTGTGGCGGATGGAACCAATGTAGCCAGTCGACCATCAAGACCCATAAATGAGGCAATTCGATGAGTAAATGTTTAAATTTTACACATTATTGTTGAACACACGATGTTACGTTCAAGTGGAATTATCCATGCACTTAAAATTTATTGTATTTCATGATACTGGTTTCCGTGTGAGATATAAATACGTGCAGACATAGACACAGACATATTTATTTGAACACGCTGATAAAAACTAACAAACGGTCGTTTGTTTAGCTAATAGTGCAAGTTGAACTGAGGACAGTACTAGGACATAATTGTTCGAATTAATTTGTTAACCAGCGGCTGAAGGATGATCATGCACACGCACTGCAATAATTAACCCAAATTGCAGTGGAATTTTTAACCGGATCCCAAAAAATCTGCCAAACCATATTTGAGAGAAGTACTAAAATATTACACGTGCAAACATTTTGTGACCTCGACGAACCGAGTCGAATTTATCCATTTCTTTGAATCGTATTGTCTCGAAACCACTCGTTCACACAATTTAAAAACTACTGAAGTAATCGACACAAATCTTTTTTTTTTTTAATATTGTAAGATGTTTAATAGAGAAATGTATGAACATCTATTGAACAATTTTACAATCATGTTTTTTTTTAACTGGACAGCTAACAATTAGCGTCCCAACTAATCAAAAGTTCGGACAAAAGAGACCGATTTGGCTTAAGCAGATTACGAAATTAAAGTAATTTACCTCACAACTTCTAAGCTACTTCTAGAATACATTGTTCAGTTTCTATTCAGCGAGAAAGTTCACACAGAACTTGTTCTGCACTTCCAAGTTGCCGGAGTCTCACTCGGAACTTGTTGTATACTTCGAATTGTAAAAAAAATAACACGTCTTTTCTTACACAATGAGAAATTTCACGCGGAACTTGTTTTGTACTCTCAAGTTCTCAAAAGTTCCAAGCAGAGATCAATTCCATAAAGAGGTAGAGTTTTTGATAAACAGTTTTATAATTTTCCTAATTAGTATCTATGAACGAATATAATTGAATGTTTCACAAATCTTAGAAAAAATTACTTAATTATTAAAACGGCGAATAAAAAAATGAGTCAGATTCAACTGCATAATAAGCGCTCGTTGGATAAGGAATATTGAATATTGGTTGCATCATTTTTCGAAACCACGAAAAACCATGAATATCGAGCAACTTTTTCTGCCTTGTAACCATTAGATAGCAGCTTTCTATGTCACCACCGCTGTCAGGTCTAGCCGGGTGTGTTTCCTGCATAAAACCACGTAGAACCACAAATACTTTCAACGTGGTATCAATGATACACACGAAACCATTTGCACAGCAGAAGAAAATACGACTGCGTCATGGAAAAAAACCAACCATCTCATGGTTTTCTGCATACAAAATCATGGTTGGGTTCGGCTGCAAAACAAATACAACCATTGCAAGTGAGTAGGCATCGATCGATCCTAAATACAACAACCATGTTTTTCTGGTTTTTGTGGGACGGCGAATGCAATCGAACGACGTCTGGCAGAAGGTAGTGGAATGGGGCGGTTGGTGATAACAGCTGATGAGACAACGCAAAAACATACAACGCACAGACAACCCGAGAGTGCCATGGTTTCCTTAGTAGAAATGTTTGGTAAACAAGGGCAACGGAGAACCGAATATAATTGTGTTTGTGAGAGAGTTTGCGATTGCGTTGCAGCACTCATTAGATCACTTTGTGAGTTCCGATAGGATATAATCGTCAATGGTTTGAAAGAAAACTGTGATTTAGTATTTTGAATTTAAACATGATGATGATTCAAGTAAAACCTTTTAACTTAGTATATTGATTATCAAAATATTCAATATACTTTGGGATTAATAACGTCGAAATTCACTCATGAGAGATATGTCATTCAGACATGCCACTTTATATTTCTATAAATGGCGCATGCATTTCATAAGGTTACAATGAAATTTCAACGTTTGCATTTACGGAAACGATTTGTGGTTATACTGGATCTATATTTTTCTAATGCTTGTTTTATTGTTTTGAGATCTTCTACTGATTTGGCTTTTTTCGCGGCATACGAATTTTGCATTTCGAAAGTTAAAAAATTTTAAATCGCAAGTGAAATTCAGAATTTTATGGATTATTTCAATTTGTTCAAGTCACAAATTCGAGGTACACGCTTATAAATAGTTACTCAAAAATGAGTAAGATCTCACTCATCTACAGAAAAAGTGGAACAACTCTAATTTAGAGTAACTCCAAAGTTACTCAAATTTGAGTTCTTCCACTGGAAACGATATTTGGATAAAATCTACTCATTTACTGAGTAATACTTAATTTGTACGTGTTCCAAAAATAGAGTAGCTATCACTCAAATTTTGAGTGAAATTTTATTTCACATATACCAAATTTGCAAAAAAATTGCTCCTTTTCTGAGTGTATTGTATTAAAATATTAAGTAATTGAACTCAATACTATATCAAGTGGTGGTCGCTTGGAGTTGTGTGTCAATCGCAAATTAACATACATGTCAGTTATGCTCAGGCACCAATCATACACTTATTCCTAATAAATGACATTTCAGCATATTCGTTTCCATTCTAAAGCACAACACGGAGTTTATCATTCCGGTTTTTGCAGACGCAACACCGTTTGTGTTAAGCGACTCACCCTCGAAACACGCGATATCACTAACAAAAAATACAACCTGTTGCTACAAATGGTTATTACAACTTTTAGACTGATCTTGCGAATAGTGACAATAAAACGAGTTCTTGCGTTAAACTCAAATTTAGAGTAGAAGTTACTCAATATCATTGATGATAACTACTCAATTTTTGACGTTTCCATGTATCATTTGAAAATGAGTAACTAGTACTCAAACTCTGAGTAACTTTTTCTAAGCGTGTAGGGTATTGCTGACATCTGATCGTTTTTAACTATTCACTATACGAACTAAAGTTGAAAGAAAAACAAAAAGCTCTAATAAATTCGAACTTTGGTTTGGGGGATTATACATTATTGTCGCTTTCGTTTGAGAAAACTGAAACTGATCCAGGGTAGTTTCATCAAACAAACACTTTTTACGAAACTGTGTTGATTTCACACTTAGCAACGAGGGTTTTAGCAAACCTGATATAACAACCAGGTTCGAAACTAACTCGATTTTCAGTTCAACAACGTTGAAAAAAGCAAAGTCTTGGTATTACATTCCTGTAGTGGAATTTGACCTTCTGTTTCAACAGACTTCGCAGCCGATTCAGTGTACAGAACCTACGATTCTACTGACACTACGAATCCTTCCAGGTCGGGGCTCGAACATACGACAACTGGTTCGTTAGACTAATGCCCTATGCATTGAACCGCCAACCCGGTACAACAACGTTGAAACTAGGTTCGAAACTGGCTTCAAATAAACGATTTGACAGCAGTTAGAGTGGAAACTGGATTAGGTTTGGCATCAAGCGAAAACGACACATGTTTCCTGCGGATTGACTAATTAGAGTTGATTAGGAACTGGTGTTATAAACATTATCTATTGAACGATATAATAGTTATGACTGCAGCCAGACCTCATTTTCATCGGTAAAACGAGGATTAACGCATATGTAATGAATTACGCTCGTATCCGTACTGTATACTACGGTAGTACTGTATTTTCGAACCAAATACTGTGTAGTTTTTCTGTCTGAAATGTTCTGAATTTTCCTATTGAAATGGGAAAATTTACCATTGAAATTGAAATGTTCTGAATTTTTTTAAATAAATACAAAATTTTACTTCTTTGATGTATCAAATTACAATTTACTACAAACAAAACATCAGGGAGAACAATGACAACATGTAGCAAAAATAAATACATACAAACAGAGCCACAACTGTTGTTCATGACAACTGGACGAATGGAGATTTCAAAGAGATTCGTCTGTTTCTCTCCGATTCATTATGGCCTTTTCGTTGTCTTCTTCAAAACGCGTCACAAAACATTTTTTGATTTTAAACAACAGAAAAATGTCTTCACCAAAAGAAAGAACACACTAAATCGAGCCAAAATTGCGTGAATGGCTCACCAAAAGAAAGAACACACTAGATCGAGCTACAAAATGCCAAAATGTCGTATTCGATCGAAACAAACCGATTTGAACGAAATACAGAATCGAGGTGATTAAAATTAGCATCTAGACCGAAATACGACGGCAAATCTTTTCAATTTTGTCAACTTAACAGATCTCAATAATATTTTTACTTAATTATTATGAAAATGTGTTAATTTTCAATACAAGAAAAATCGAGGATAAATCGACACATGGAAAAACACTACTCAAGGAACACCTAAAATCCTCGCATTCAATTCTTTCAAATATTAATTTCATTGCATTTCATGTGATGATAGTTTACTAGACTCTATAGACGTATGATTTTACCTGCCGTTTATACTATTCTGTGGGCCTTACTTATAAATAAATAATCGAAGAGCTATAGATTTGACTATATAATTGAACACAAAAAAATGGCAAAGCAAAAGTATAATGAAAACTCAATCCATACAAAATGCATTTACTCTCAAACTGATTTTATACTTACTCATTTGCAAACATAGCAGAGTATTAGTTGTATCGTTAAGATTAAATCCCATGTTAATCAAACAAGTTATCGGATTAATTGTGTGGATTAAAATTTAAGCATTTATATTGTAAAAGATGACGACGAGAGCTCTGATGCCGATCAATGAAAGATGCTATAGGACAGAACTATACAGAAATACTAAAGGACACAAACAATTGAATCAAAAATCAAAATCTCTTATCAACAATTTTTTATTCAAATGAAAATCCCTTGCAAAAAATTCTAATCCCGCATGAGACATTAATGATGTTGAATTACATTCAAATATACTTAAATCACTCATTAATATAGATAGAATATATCACACATGATTGCAATCTGGCGGGTCTTGTATTGCAGCACAGACAAACCGAATCGTAGGAGTCAGACTACTTCAATAGCATCAATTGAGATAATCGTGGTACGTATTACTGATAACTCTTGCGTGAATGGCTTATCGCGCACTCACAAAGTAAACTGATTAATACATTATTGCTGCTGTTCTCAGTTTATAGCTGTTCTCTATTAAAAAAAAATTTCTATTAATAAAATACTGCACTAAGGTTAATTTCAAAAATGATTTATTGATAGCCGTCACGAACGTACATGATATTAAACTCAATTACATATCGAAATGTTGAATTCCTACTGCGAAACAAATTACTCAAAGATCTTAAATGATTCTGTTCATTCAACCGTATCCAGATATTCATCAAACATATGGATACCCATGTCTCTAGTTTCTGGCTCGGCGATTATGCTGTGTAAATTATGGATGTATCCAGTCAACTGGCGAATCACTCCACTTTGGTATTCAATGATTTCCTCATCCAAATAGTGGGCAACATCTGGATCGTAAGCCACTCCCTTATCGTGAGCATGTGAAATCTTCTTGTGGATACGGTGGCTCTCATCAGCCAGAATTTTCTCGTAGCCCAGTGCCAGTTTGAGTGAGGACAATTCATCACTGTCGACCAAGCTAGCCTTCCCAAGTTTTCCTTCGTTTAGTTTTCCAACTATTGAAACATATCAGAATAACAATAAATTAATGCAGGGTATGATTATAATTATTGAAAAGGGAGTATTACCAACATGCTGAGCACCATCCAATGATACGGATAGACCACGTTTACTCTGATACTTAATTAGCCCGATGGTGTCCTCCCAAGCTTTATCCGAGATTTTGCGATACAATTTTTCGAAGCCAGGACGATTCAAATCGTATTTGTCGAATGTTGATGCAAGAAGCAAGAAGTCATAGGATTTCTCCAATTGCTGGTTAGTGAATATTTGAAGATCATCTTTGATATGATTAACAGCCGAAAATTGTGCGGTAAAACTGGATATATCGGTTGCTAGGAAAACATGGTCAATATTAGGTCGGTTTACCCCATGAGTACTGAGCTTCTATCGCTTGAGTTCAACTTCCTTCTCATTTACAAGGACGATCCACTCAATACTATTGTTTGAATATATTATAAAGGCTTACCATTATAGTCATCAGCTCGGACTGAAAGCAAGCCGGCCACAAAGGCAACAGTTAGCAGGATGAATTTCATGATTTTATTTTCACTAAAATTTCAAATAGGGAAAAGTTTCACTAACAATCTCAATCAATACACTGACACGTAACACTGGTTTGACACGCAATTTTGTGAATCTTCTTGATCCGACAAAATCAGTGTGAGCTGGAACACGTAGAAATTAAAAATTACTCATATGCTATTTGATTCTACAGTACCAATCTAATTTCAAGCGAACTCGGTCAACTTACGTCTCTCTTATTCGAATTTCCGATCTGTTATGAAGGCACTCGCTGTCGTTAGATAGGGTTTTGTCGACGGAATTATTATAAATACAACTTGGAACATTCTGGTTTACATGCTGGTGTTGGTGAGTGCGTCAACCATATTCTGTTTATTGCCCTATAGGCCGTGTGCATGTGGTGCACTGCAGATGGTTCGTTATCAACCACGGCAAAAATGGTTGCGAAGTTGACTCAATCAGGAACTTCGAACGGTTGAAGGTTCGTGCGCAAAACTATTTTTTTTTCTAGAAAACCATCCTCTGTGACTGGGTGAGTTATCAACACTCACACTAACACAATCGTAGATTATCAAGAGTTCCCTCGTGTGCCGATAAATGACCCATCAGAAATCTCAAATTGACTCAGACAAAAACTGGACACCATAGAAAGTGGATGTAAGGAAGTGAGTTCTAATTTATTCTATTCAGTCACAATCCCGTCGTACCTTCTGTACCAGTGTGTATAAAGGTTGACATCGCTAGTGAAGCCGCAGTATAAAAATTAAAGTCTAGCTTGTGAGTGCGTTTGCTGTGCGAATCAATTCTAAATAGTGATTATTCTGCGTTTATTTTGCAGATTATCAAATCATAAACAGTGAAAAGAAATGATGAAGTCGATATTCTTCGGAGTCGTAGCCATCGCAGTGGCATTTTTATCCTTCTACCAGGACACGGCACAAGCCCAGGAACAGACAGGTGAGCGATTAGTGTGGAATCTAGACTCAAATGAAGGTCGTACGTATTCATTTTTTCTATTTCGTCGTATATTTCTATCGGAATATTTTGTTATTGGAAATGGCATAATCATCGATCGAATGAAATGTCTCTCCCGTGAATTACTCACACTTTCGTTTGACAAAGAGTTCTTTGTCTCAGCCCTTGAGTGCATTTCACACTAGTATTGAGTGAATGGTTTGAGTGACTAAAGGGTAAAACATAACGAACGCGGTAGTTTGCTTTAGTGTGTCATAGTATGTTTGAATTGCGAATTATTCACAAAAGAAGTGCAAAAAGAGACCTACCATCGTTCGACGAACCGGTATTGCATTATGAACTAATTCTGAGACTAATTGAATGGAAGCATAATTTTAGGCACTACATGATCTATATTCCTCATTGAAGACGATTCAACGAGCGCATGGCTTTTTTTTGTGGCTAACACGTTTTGATTACGTTCGCTTTCACTTTGTTTGGTGTTGGTTCAAATGAAACATCGTTTCAATTCAAATTTTCTACTTTTTTTTTGTTATTCAGCAGCTCAATCTAAAATGTTTAGGGCAAATGATTAAAATATAAGATTATTCAATCTACCGTTTAGACAAGTTTTTCATTACACATGGTTTCCATAGATCGATATCGCAATTTGAAATCTACGTGAAATGCTTTATCATAATTTTATTTGCACTTGGAATTACAACAACTATGACATACGCTAACGTGACAAGATAAGGTTCCAACAGCTGTCGATGACATCTACAAAAGAAGCTTTTATTTCTTTATTTAGTATTGATAAGCTTAATACGAGCTTAGCGACAAGATTTGATTATTGATCATCTCAAAAACTATGTCAATGACGAGTTGATACTGTTGCATTGTTACAGTTGGAATTGTAAGTGCCTATACTACCGTTCATCGCATAAATGTCCCATATATCTAAAGGAAAGTATGCGTTGAACGGCAGTATAATACTTTGATAACTCACGGTCTCCAGAACACCGCCTTTTATATGTATGCAACGTGGTCTAATTAGCAGTTTTCTTTCTGTCTATAGGTGCGTCATCTCCCGCTGACTACAAATGGAACGGCATTGATGACCAGTGCCTTCGGGCGTTGCACGGTCAAATCAACAAGGAATTCGATGCCTCCATCGTCTACATGAAATTTGCCGCCTACTTCGCTCAGGAAAGAATAAACCTTCCAGGTTTTGAGAAATTCTTTTTCAAAGCCGCCGGCGAAGAACGTGAACATGGAATCAAACTGATCGAGTACGCACTGATGCGTGGTCAAGGACCTATCGACAAGTCCAGCTTCAAACTTGATTACGTAAGTGATCGGGATTTGCCATAGAATGGATCATTATTGTTCTTATAATCTATTGTTAACAGAGCTTCCAAGTCCCTCCCGGAACTGATGGAGAATCATCTCTGCGTGCTGCTCTGAAGAAGGAAGAAGAAGTGACACACAGTATTCGACAAGTTATCAAGGCGTGCGAAGAAGGCTCCAACGATTTCCACGTAAGCTATTCGATTTCCAAAAATTGTGCCAAAAAATCAATAAAATAACATTTTACGTTCCACAGTTGGCTGACTACCTGACCGGTGAATATCTGGATGAACAACACAAGGGACAGCGCGAACTGGCCGAGAAAATCTCCACACTCAGCAAGATGAAGAAGAGTGCACCCAAACTGGGAGAGTTCCTGTTCGACAAACAGCACATGTAAATGCAAATTGCTGCATGTTAATGACAGTGAACTTCGTTTCCAGTTCGAGTTTCAATCCAATTTGTGTTACTTGTAGTTCTAGAATTTGAACCGTGATTTACTGAAATAAAATTACTCGTACAACGGAAATCATTCTATTTCGTTCTGTTTGTACTAGAGTTATCCGCAAAATACTGATGTGCTAATGCATTTGGATGCTAGTATAGATTTAAGAACCGCATGATGTGTGCTCAAAATACTGTTAGATGCATCCATAGACTAATAGTAAGTTGCTGTAATTTTGAGTATGAGATATGAGAATAAAATTTGAGTTGCATACGGTTTTATATTTGAATCAATCATTCCTTATTTCGGAACGCTTCAATCATGACCCCTATTTCTAACATCAGTTTGAGTTGATGTAGTCACCCCAATACTACATTTCGGTGGTATGTAAAATTTTCGTTCATATATTGTACGGTTTCGGACTCGAACATTCTTCGTTAGCTACAATCATTCTATTGTCGTTTGAAATAACATAATTTTTCTCTTGTGCTTCAATCTCAGTTTGCTACTTAACACATCACTCAATGAGTCCTGTGACTGACACACAGATGGCGCTATTATTGTCAAATCCATATCTCGGTAAATTTTTCAAAAGGGCGTATAAGCAAGTGACAGTTTCTTTTTGTTTACTTTTCACTTCTATTAATTACCAAGCGATTTCCACGTTTATCACTCAACTCTTTGCATGAAATGATACCCGAAACTTTCGACTTTCAAACAGAATAGTGATATCAAAGAAAATCTTTTTAATCACATCACAATAATCGAAAGAGAGAGTGATTAAAGAGAAACTGTCACTTGCTTATACGCCCTTTTTAAAAATTAACCGAGATATGACGTTTATGAAGGAACAACTTTCAAAAGACTATTAGGCTCTCTGACAGCTCACTTACAACCACAAATGCAAATGAGATTGGTTTGTTTTCATCAGGAAACGCATGCATTAAACACGATTCAGACGATCAATCAACTTCCGTCGACGTCCAGATTATTTTTATTAATTTTTTTAGCCGAATATTGCTCACGTAACCGACGTTAAAATTTTCCGTGAACTTGACGTAGTGTCCTTTCATATGAATTGCTTACAATTAATGTTGTTGTTCCGTAATCGTTCCATGCAGGCGATAGTCGCTTCATGCTGCGTGTGAATCGCTTTTACATATTGTTTTGTTTTCATCAGGAAAAGTGTAGGCCACCCATTTTTCAGTAGGGCCGCCGTTCATTTTTCACCGAGCATAGAAACCCCAATGGCCCTTATTACAGTTCTTACTTCCACTTCCACTTTCACTTCACTCACATGTCACTTAACTTGATTTTACCTCACTAATTAACAGGGTCTGAGTGTTTAGTAGAATATATATAATAGTATAAAGATTTTTTAACACCATTGAATTCTACTATAACTTATAGTAGAATTCAATGGTGTTAAAAAATCTTTATAATTGATTTTACCTATTACACGCAGAGAAATTGGGCTTGTTTAAAATAACAAAACAGTCAGTAGATTTTAAGATATGATTTCTGTTGATTTCAAGCTAGAATAGATTGTTTTGAACTAATTTCTCTCTTCTATATTAACAATTATATCTATTTGATTTGAAGACAAATTCTCATCCTTACTATCGAAAAACTGTTTTGTTTCGACAGATTTTACCTGGCAACTAAGTTTATTGTTTGAATTAACCGTATCAGTTTTGTTTATTATAAGTCAGACAATTTTGCTCCCGTGGATGATCAAAAAAGATTGCACGTGTTATAGAAGGAAAAATTCAAGTGTTTCTTTCATTTCCTTGGGTTATTTTAACAGTTGAAGTATATGTATGGATAATAGAAAATATTACTAAACTTGCATTACATTACATAACACGTTTTTTACAGAATATTTTTGATGCAGGAATTCTATCTTGACCACATTAATGGAGCACCGAATCATTGATTGTTACATGTGAAAAATTTGATCGTCCCACGACAAAAGGGCCCAACAGCTATTGAAAGCAATTAACAATTTGAAAATTGATAAAAATCGAAATAAAATTAGTTTAAAAAATTACCATGAAAATTAGTTTGAAAGAAATCTTTATTTAAGAATAATGACAAACAAAAATGTATGATTTTAACAAACAAAAGCGTTTGTTGAAATACTAATTGTTTTAGGTTTGAATCTTATCGTTCATTTCAACTTAGTTTATAAATTCAAAGAACTAATAATATTATCGTTATCTAAAGCTAGTTCATTTTAAACTAATTTTGATAGCTAAATTTACCACGATATTGTTTGTCAAGAAATTGACAAGAATGCGCAAGTAAAATATTTGTTATTTTTAACAAAGTATTTCTTGAAACGATCAGATTTTCTTTTGTCACTATAACAACAAAATAAATCGTTGCGTGAAATCAAAATTTAGTTATTTTTACAATATTTTTCTCTGCTTGTACCAGTATCACGCTCAATAAAGTAATCACTATATTAAAAAAAAAAACCTTTTTTCCAACAAAATTTTGTTGATTTGATATTCATAATAACAACAGGCTCATCTAAATAATTACTTTTTTCTCTGAAGCAACTTTTGTGATAAAAAGCTACCTTCACCTCACTTGATTTTCACCGTGAAGTGATACCGATAATAAAGTAACAATCACTTCACTTGGTTTTCACCGTGTAGTGACACCCGTAATAAGGGCCTATGTGTGGAATTTAATGGCATTTCGATTAGTCAGTAAAAAGACAGACATTTAAGTGAAGCTACAACACAATTTCTTGAGTAAATTTACTATTACTTGTACAAACGCAAAGAAATCGAAATCATTAGAGTATTTGATTTTCATTTTTGCTCGCTAAAAAGCGATATTTTTGCCACTGTCAGTTCAACAGTTTGACTAAACTTTTTTAAATCTGCCTAAAAATTTACCCTGACATTCCTGTGAACGGCATATGGCAACTGTACTAATATTAGAGTATGAGTAAAAAGTTCCTGTCAAAATTATTAGTGTCTAAATATGTTATTATTGGTTTGCTGAATTTAAATGTGGTCCTACAGACACCGATGATGGCGAACGTTCTGGTCGTCCAATACTCTAGAAAACATCTAATCGTAAATGGAAATTGCGTGAGATAGCTGAGGCCGTAAAGTTATCAGAAGCCAGTGTGTTTACAATTACGTATGAACATTTGACCATGAAAAAACAGTGTTTGGTCATGTTTCCAAGTAATAAATCAGATTTTTGCGTCGATATGTCACAATGGACGAAACATGGATCCATTACCTCACTCCTGAATCAAAATGATCATCATCTGAGTGTACTGCAGCCGGTGAATCACGTCCGGATCGACCAAAAGCAGCAGGGAAGGTTATGGCTTCAATATTTTGGGATGCACGTGGTACAATCTTCATCGACTATTTTGAGAAAGGAAAACAATCAATAGCGAATACTACATAGCGTTGATAGATCATTCAGGAATTAACCTTATTCTGTGCTAGGGCACATAACCAATAACACACTTGTAATAAGCACCAAAGTGCTAAGTATTTCCTGATGTGCCGAACGATAACAAGTTTCGGCTAATACTGTCCGATTCAGATTAGGGCACATAACAAATTTCACTATCTTTACGTTTCGTCTTAGACTCGTCAGTGCAGAGCAGTTCAAATTGAGCTGCTTAGTGCAAACACAAACATGACCATCATAAATAACTTTGAATTTCTTCTGTGGAAATTGACCATTTTATTTCAACAGCCTCCGCAACCGATTCTTAATGTACAGAATCATTGCATGGCTAATACTGTGATCCTATCGACACTACATACAGAGAAAATGGAACTTGAAATAACAAAACGGGTAATAATGTTGTCAATTTGATTTGTGTTAACTTCAAGCTAGACTATGATTGTTTTAAACAATGATCTCTGTTTGATGTGAATCAAAATTTAGGTCTAGCCAAACGAAAAAATTAGTTTCATAGCTGATTTCATTGTTGAAATAAATTGCCTGATTATTGCTTATCAACAAAAGTTGAGTTGATTTTATCGGTAATATCTATGTTGATTTAATTTCTATCTCTATCTTTACCGGACTGCAAATGTACCGGTACCGAATCATTAGATACTATAAAAAGTAATATACCAAGACTTGATTGTTGTATGTAAATAATTGGGATTTTACAAATGTAAGGAATTGGAATTGCTTAAAAAGATATAAATCGAAGAAAAATGTTAGAAAAACAACCCTCCAAATTATTTCGAAAAAAAACAAAGTATATGATATTAACAAACAAAAACGTGAATAACCGCATTAATTTCAACTGCCATGTGTATAAATCCAAAGCACTACATTACGTTTATCTAAAGTTAGTTAATTTTAATTTGATTTTTAAATTAAATTTAACATAAAATTGTTTGCCAAGAGATTGGCAGACAAATAAAATATTTGTTATTTTTTTTCAACATATTAAAACAAACTAATCCAACTGATAAAATCAAATATCTATCATTCAGGGGTTAGCCAAATTTTGTGCTAGGGCACATAAATAATAATCAAATATCTAGTTTTGTAGTTTCAAGCAACAACATTTGCTATTACAACCCAGATTTTCTTTTGTCATCAGCTTGACTGAATACTGTATACGATTCTGATAGGAAATTATGCATCTTTTTGTGTAACACACTTCAAACAAATACAAATTTAATTTGTATTTGCTTCAAGTGCGATCGCTTGTACAATAGTAATGAAGTTAATATTAACGGTATTAAGTGTGTAAACTAGACTTCTATGCCTTAGAACAGGGTACAAATTATGTTTATGTTCAGCGATTGTTACCAACTAAATAAACAAACTAATTGAATTTCCATGGAGAAAAGAACAAATCAGTTGTTTTTCAAAGAAGGACGTATCTTACAAAAGTAAACAAATCGAGGTTCTCTCTCCTACCAATAAATGCTTCAAAATCCTACAATTTTGTCTAAAAATTCGTATTCTACAAAAATCTCAATCTTGGTAATACCAAGAACTATAAAAGGCGAAACTGTCATTCCATTTGTTTACGCAAGTTTCGCCCTCCGTGTTCCATGCCAACAAACAGGGCGATACTTCAATTGCTGGTAAGGAAGGGCGAAACTATTTATTTTCTTTATTTTAGATAGTTACCGAACCTTTTATTACTGGAAATAGTAAAAGAGACAATAAAACCACAGACTAACAGACATGACAGTATGAGTAAATTCTTATAAAAATAATTTTTCGTTATGCACTAGTTCCACCTATATTGTACTGCGCGAACTATTTACTATCTGTACACCCCTTGTGTTACGTAAATGTTTTTTTACTGGTTGATTTCCCCTCGTTTGTCAACACCGATCAGCTGCTTGCAGGGTTGCTTGATTCCATCGAAATATTTGAAAATTAATCGTCACAATAAATTTTTGGATTACGTTGATAATATATTTAACTTTTTTCGCGATGTTGGAAGGTAAACATTTATTTTACTCAACGTTGTTCATCTAGACTATTTTTGATAGTGTTGGTAATTTTCACCCGAAATTAAGTGACGGCAGACCAGAAGCAAGTAAATATTGTAACAAAACGGGTTCGATTTTGTATTGCGTTGTAGGATGAGAAGTAGGCACAATTCTGTATATAGTTTTGGCAATATGTAATTAATCTGTATCCTGCATGAAATTCGCATGGAGGTATACAAATCAATACATTACAGGTAATTCTGTATGAATGGCAACTCGGTTGGTAAATGAAAAGAATAAACACAGTCTAGATGACAGACAGAATGTTTTTGATAGGGTAACGTGGTGCCATCATGACACATGTGAGTACTGTCCCAAATAAAGAAATATTCGAAATGACCGTTTATATGGTTAAAGAATCTAATTTGAGTGTCCTGTCTGTTAGTCTGTGATAAAACTACTCACAGATTTGTCTTAGTAGCGAAAACCAGTCAATTTCATGAAAAATGCGCAAGGGCGTATCTTTATAATTCACACAGGAAGTATAAAAGTAAACAAATCGAAAAAGGGCGAAACTCTTTTTATGTTGATTTATTCAATGGATATAGAAGGAAAGTGGTAACATTTGCGTGCCTTTTGAAAATAAACTAACAATTCATCGACTAATCATAAATTAATCAGAGAATATACGATAATTTCTAAACACGATTTGAAACCGAAGTCGAAACATTCATCGATGATTTTCTCCATTTGCTGTCAATGTTAGATTCGCCGTTCTTTGAAAAACAGCTGAAATATCTCTTGTGTCTTTAATCACGTTCAAAATTGGTTACCCAATTTCTCTGCGTGTTCAAATGAGCGACGCTTTGTCAACATTCAATTGAGCGGAATGTGAAACCGTCGATGAAGCTCTCTTTGCTCTCCTTATCACGCACATAAAAGGATCATAAGGATGACAGGATGTGCAATTCAAGTCAAAACATCGGGAATTTTTGTCGATAAGTCGAACGTAAAATTAAATGTATCGCTTACGCATTTGCTCTTGTGTTAAAATTTTCAATGTTATGCTATTTTTATTCTAGTCTAAAATCGATGTATCAAGCTGTTCTTGAACAAATTGTATTGGATTGCTACTAGCGTATTCTTTGAATGTTGACAAAGAAATATTAGACCATGAATGTGATAAATCCTCAAAAGAACCAAAAACTCTAATCATGTGAAATGATATTCTACAACCATTGAAAGAAACTGATTTCATTGAGTAATCAAAAATGGTGAAATCATTAGCAGCATGCCAAGGATTTACTTGAACCTAATTCCGAATACGGAGTTGCTGAGTGAATAGTAGTTCAGCAATCAGCGAAATTTTTCGATTGCAAAATGAAACGACAAAACATTCGTACGTTATCCTTGGTGGTTTGCACCTTCACTTATTTGCTAATCGGTGCGGCCGTATTTGATGCCCTCGAGTCGGAAACAGAAGCTCGACGTTGGGAATTTCTCAAGAGTAAGTATCAACTGCTCTACAGCAATTGCCTATTAATCTAGCGTAATATTGAACCTTTCACAAAAATAAGTAATCTAGTGTTTATTCGATTTGCCTTATGACCAATGAGGTTAATTTCTTCGTAAACTTTATGCTAAAAAACTATGCTAAGCTACAACTGATGATTTTAATTCTAGGCGTAAAAGCAAACTTCGTTGCAAAGTACAACATCACACCGGAGGATTACCACATGATCGAAATAGTAATAACAGAAAACAAACCTCACAAGGCAGGACCACAATGGAAGTTTGCCGGCGCCTTTTATTTTGCCACCGTCGTACTGGCAATGATCGGGTATGGTCACTCGACACCGGTTACGATTGGTGGCAAGGCATTTTGTATGGCCTACGCAATGGTTGGTATTCCACTGGGCTTGGTCATGTTCCAGAGTATCGGTGAACGTTTGAACAAATTCGCGTCAGTGGTAATACGAAGGGCAAAAAGATATCTTCGCTGTCAACAAACGGAGGCAACCGAAATGAATCTGATGTTGGCTACCGGTTTGCTGTCCTCGGTTATCATCACAACTGGTGCAGCTGTGTTCTCTAAATATGAAGGATGGTCCTACTTCGACAGTTTTTACTATTGCTTCGTAACATTGACAACCATCGGTTTCGGTGACTACGTAGCACTGCAGAATGATCAAGCACTAATAAACAAACCAGGATATGTGGCGCTTAGCTTAGTTTTTATCTTGTTCGGACTGGCCGTTGTGGCTGCCAGCATAAATTTACTGGTACTACGGTTTATGACAATGTAAGAATTACACTTTCATACATGCTAGTATTAAGCAAAAATCTATTCATCTATCTTCCAACTTATAGGAACGCAGAAGATATCCGTCGCGAAGAGGCTGAGATGCAATCATCAGTAGACGGACTAAACTACGAATGCGAATCCACAGGAAAGCTGTTATCGTGTGCCAATCTGAACTATTGTTCTGAAATAGAGGATGAAGACACTTCTGTTTGCTCTTGTACCTGTTTGGGAGGAAACAGTTTTATGAATCATGAAAATGAATTTCTTTTGGATCAGGGTTATCATCCAGCTGATATCATTACCAGTACATTAAGTTTGAAGCGAATGTCTATATAAGAAGAGCATTTGAAATCAATGTTTGGTAGAGCACAACACTGCCAACGAGCGTATGATGTGTAAATATATATCTAGTCCCAGTGGGAAAATCAATAATCCTACTCTGTATGTGATTCTTGTCATTAACGTTTAATATAGCTAGTACTTAAAATAGAGCATTCAACTAATATCAATGGTAATTGAAAACTCTGTCATATAGAAAAAAGAAATTGATGAAAACTTATGCGAGTTCAGACGTTAATACAATGTTCGTATCGAATACCTTACATTCAATACCATACAATATGTTCCAGGATATACCATTTCGAATAGTGAATTTTATAACTCTTCATCGTTCTCAAAGAATTGCATTTCTTGAAATAAATTCATCATTCTTAAACAATTTTAAGAATTCATAATGATCACAAATCCTTTTTTTTTTTGGTACCACAGTTCATGTACATACGCGTATTGGACATTTTTCGTCTTACCCAAATCTCGAAATTCCCAACTGTTGGAAGCATATTAGTTTTCATTCTCAGGTGTGATAATAGTCGATCCACAAGAAATCTCTTAATTTAATGGTTAAGATCTATGGAAACTAAAATCAACATACACATCGAGGTTCTAATGGTGGTTTCAAATAATCGAGATTAGATTCAATTTGAGCTCATCATCGAACGTCAATGTTGTCTTCTTCTGTAGTATCGGACAGTCGAGACCCAACAACAAAAATGGTTCACTGAGATTTATATTGATGAATTCTCAAAACACGATATCGAAACGATTAATAGAGGATCAAATAAAAAAATTCAGTATTTTGATTACCAGTAGACTAGAGTTCACATAATTAAAATTCTACAAACCAGCCTCCGGCAGAAATTTTTTTATATACAGAAAACTAAACAAAACTAATAAAATTCTGAACTATAAACAAAAGACAATTATCAGCAAAAATCTATTTCCATAGCATAACAAAGAGCTTCTTCGGCCTCGGATACTAAGAACATACCAAAAATTTTAGATTTCTCTTAGTTTATTGTTTAACTTCTTAAGATGCAACAGCTCAAAAAATTCGCACCCGCTGCATAGTACACATTTCAGGATTACGAACTGGTTTCCATCGCGGAGGCGGCAGCCGATTCTTCGGTGTACTTGCCCTTGTCCTTGGCCAGAGCCGCACGACGTCCACTCGCACGGCGGTCCAATATCTTCTTCCGATCTTTGTCCATTTTCAGCTTAACGATTAGACATTTGGATGGATGTACACCGACATACACATTGGTTCCGTTGGCCTTCTCGCGTTGAATTCGTTCGATATATACGACAAATTTCTTACGGTACACCTGCACTACCTTACCAACCTGATTGCCCTTGTAGTGTCCGCGGACAACCTGCACTTCATCATCTTTGCGAATTGGCATAGAACGTACTGTGTACTTTTGTTTTAGTTCCTTGGAAAGTGGAGCCGACATCAACTTCCTTCGGATGTGCGACGGGGCCTGGAAATGGCGCTTTCGGCTCTTACGCCGCGATGAGGAAACATTTCGATTCAGTTTCATCTCGCTAAAAAAAACACGAATCTTTGTTGATATATGATAGTTCAGAGAAATGGTTTTAAATTCAACTTAGAAAGAACCTATTTTTGGCTACAATCTTCAAAACTTACAATTTAATTTCTTTACACCCGAAAAACGCGTGTTTAACGTAGTTCAAGATGTCGGAAGGAAAGAAAGCAAGAAATGTTAAAATCTGTCAATGTCAACTGTCAACCAACAAGGTGTCATAATAATACACACTCATGCTCATTACTACTCAGATAGGAGCAAAAAAATTACCAAAAAATAAGTAATGGAATAGAATATGTGAAGCAAAATTTCAATTTGATGTTCTTTATCATATAAATCATATTCCTAGCTATTTCGACGTGTAGTTCATGTACAAATTCTCGGTTGATTTTTCAGAAGGCCGTAAGAGCATTTATTATTTTTACTAGTATTAGTGCGCAAACAAAAAGTTCTTGTCAATTTTTTTAGCGCTAGAGACTAAAAATTCATAACATTGGCAATAATATCAAAAGATTTTTTTTTTATATTTTCTAATATTTATTCCAGTTGCCAAAATATTGGGAGGTCATGGCACTCCCACAAATCTTTTGGAGGGGCAAAAAGTACGCTAAGAATCGGCTGCGAAGTCTGTTGAAATAGAAAGGCCAAATTCCACAAAAGGAATGAATGTCAGGACTTTACTTTTATACATAAAAAAAACGTAAGCAAGGTTCTGGTAACTGTTATTCAAAATCAGCCGTTTTCGTCTTTCGGTTTCGATAGATTTTCAGGCAATTTCATTTTGACATCACCAATTACCAGAGGGGCTTGAATTTATGATAAAGTTTTAATAGGCGAGTGGCGTTTCGTCGGCCGAGTGTACCGAAAATATCTTGACAAATTATAAACATCCGAAATTATCGTTATTTCAAATCTAACAAATATTACACCTGTAGATAGCTGAGTATATCAGCAACCTTTTCAGCAATATACCAGCTTGGCTGTTTTTATGTCCCATATGTGATCATTTCGAAATAATTTAGTGAATCTATAATAACTCATACTCTTTCGCTTATTATTCGACCCAGAGCAATAACTACACCTGAAGAAGGCTGAGTATATCAGCAATCTTTTAAGTAGTACGTCAGTTTGGGTATTTTTGATTTCTCGAATTTTGTTTATCAAATATTTGTTAACGCTTTGATTTTGAAATGGAATAACTCGTTTTTCATGAAACATAATTTAAATATTTACGCTTGGTTATGAATTCCTTTTCTATTTCAATAAAAAATTCATTTCTATTTCAATAAAAATTTCATTTAATTGGAAAATTTTTAGTTGGACAATTTTCGTTTTAGTCGTTGAATTCCAGTTTTTACTTTGACTTTATCGTGAAAAATGTGTAACGTGCTTTATTATGGCATAAAACTACGGGTAAACTTACATTTACCTAAATTTTGAGGCCATCACTCGTTACCTAAAATTAGGGAGATGTTTTTAGTTCATTTTGGGTAGGTTTTGACCCAAAAAGAGGTAGCGGCTGGTAAGAGTGTACGGTGCGGACTTTTTTCATAGGGACTCATATCTACATGAACTTTTTCCCCGAATACTAACATACAAAAACTTGTGATACGGTTGAATTTTGAGAATAATTGATAAATTATGATCAAAATCTGTTTTACTCATCTATTTACTCATGTTTTATTATCTAAATCAAATCTGTATGTGAACTGAAAATTCGAAATTTTCAAGTGTATAGGACAATTTTAAATCATATGTTTGATGACAACACGTGAATAATCATTTTTTTACTCTTATTTGTAAGGTTTTGCCATCTGCATTTGTTCAAACTCAAGTAAATTGAAAAAATTGTCCAAAAGTTGTTCTAAATACATGGGATATGTCAAAACAATCACCATAACGCTATCTCATGGTGATCACTCTGATTGGATTCTTCAATACCGCAATACAGATATGTTCTCCAAAAATACCGATAACTGACTGATCATATACCGCCCATACAGCTTCAGTTTTCCGAATAGTTCAAATGAACCTTGGACGGAATAAAAAACTGAACGATTAGGGTAACAGAGGTATTTTGGCCACTTCATATATTTTGGCCCACCTAACTTTATCGACCAAACTTCATGGATTTAATCGATGTTAAGTAACCCATATTGCATCAATTTGAAGTTAATCACATTAAATTATCTATTGCGGAAGGGGTTTTCAAAGATATTACAGCATTTGGTGGATATTTTTACAAAGTGGGCCAAAATAAAATCAATCCTAAAGTGGGCCAAAAAACCTCTGTTACCCTATCTGAACTGAGCGTGTGTGGTGTCAGATTGTTGCGCCGGGTCAGATTTAAAAACAAACCTGGCAACGCTGGTGAGAGTTTTGATCGCTATCAGCGCTGCCAACTATACCGATTTCTCGGTATTTATACCGATTTTTGGACTCGATACAGGAATACAGATATGCTCTCTCAAAATACCGATATTTCAATTTTCATACAGATAAATACCGATTTTCAGTTTTTGTGTTGGATTCCATAGGGCGAAACCAGGTCGAGCGACCTTTTTTTTTTTTGGGCGCAAAATCAGTTTTCGCACTAAAGCGATGTTTGATTTTTAGAGAAAGATATTGTACAGATAAATTTTTCCGCCAAATACAGATTTTTGGAAAAAACAGTTGACAGCACTGATCGCTATGGCGAGCTTTGGTCGGCAAGTTCACAGAAGTATAGAACTGTCTAAAAACTAGTGAAACTTCAAAATATGATAAGAGAACGTGCTCCGTGTGTGTTTTATTTTCAACGAAACGTGTACTAGATTATTTTCTTGTATAACTTGCACATTGCATTGGAATTTCAATAAAGTATATTATCAACCATTCAGAAGCTTCACGCAGACTCAAAATGAGAAAAAAAGGACGCCGTAACCAAAAAAACAATCGTGTGAAACTCGACGCGCCGTTAACTGAGGAACCAACGGCGCTGAAAAGTGCACCGCATACGTTTGTTATTTGTCGGGGAGAAAAATGCTCTTCGGTTGTGGCATTATCCAGAGACCTCCGTAAAGTTATGGAACCGTTCACGGCTAGCTCACTACGAGAGCGTCGTGTCAACAAGATCAAGGACTTCGTGCATCTTTCGGCATTTTTTCATGTATCCCACATGTGCATGTTTTCCCTATCACCACAGACTCTTTCACTGAAGATTATTCGTATGCCAAGGGGACCGACGCTGACTTTCCGGGTAACATTTTATATTATCAACTTTCAAAGTTGAATCAATATTAAAACTACCTTTGTTTTTTCAGGTTACACAATACACTTTGGCTAAAGACGTAATTAGCCTTTCAAAAAAACAGTTTGTTGACGAAGAAAGTTTCCAGACAGCACCGCTTGTAATACTTAACAGTTTCAGCGGAGAAGGAAGACATCTTAAACTGATGGCAATAACCTTCCAAAACATGTTCCCCCCTATTAACCTTTCAACCGTAATTTCGTATTTTCGATACATTTTTTTTTGTTATTTCGATGACTAAATTATTTATTTCATTATGCATAGGTTAAACTGTCATCTCTGAAGCGTTGCGTTCTTTTGTCCTATAATCCTGTGTCTAAGTTAATCGACTTCCGCCACTACTCCATCACTGTCGTGCCAGTCAATCTAAACAAAGGAGTGAAAAAGGTAGTAACGAGAAATATTCCGAATATGTCAAAATTCGAAGATATTGCTGATTTTGTCGAAAAAGGATACTTACTCTCGGATTCGGAGTTCGATGATGAAGAAACGCATGTCGTGTTGCCCCAAAATTTACGCCGTGGTAACTTAATGGATAATAAATCTTCACTTAGGCTACATGAGATTGGTCCCCGCATAACTATGCGATTAATGAAAATCGAAGAAGACTTATTGACAGGCGAAGTTTTATATCACGATTATATAGAGAAGAATGCAGTGGAGATAGAAGAGTTACGTAAAAAGCGGGCAGCCAAGCAGCGACTCAAAGAGCAACGAAGGAAGCGACAGGAGCGAAATCAGAAAAAGAAGGAAGTTGAAAAGGCCGAGCACAAAGCGAAGACCTCCGGTGGGAAGCTCGCCGATGTTGATAGACAGTTACTTAAAGATGCTGAAGAAGCTGTCAAGGATGACTCCGATGAAGATGATAGTAAATACTATCACGAAGCGATTGGGGAAGCTCCAGAAAAGGAACTTTTCGAGGGACAGAGTGGTAACCGAAAGCGACCGTTTATTCCAAAAGGAGCGAACTATTCACTAAAACCGAAAAAAACACGATTGAACAAAGAAAAAGAGCATAAAAACGAGGAAAGGAACGAGCGTGCTCACGGTAAAACTAAGAATGACAGTGGGAGCGGTAATAAAGATAAGAAGGGTAAATTTAAAAAAGGTGGAAAATTTGCTGGAAAAAGATTTGGAGATGATTATAAAGGAAAGGCAAACTACAGTGGAAGCAAAGGGAAGAGAAACAACAGTCATGGTAAATCGAATTTCAAGAAAGGCAAGAAAAAATGACCAACGTTAGATGTTTAAGAAATTTATCTTGAACCATTATTGATTAAAACTATATCAATACGAATAAAATTGTTCACGGTTCACGATATACATTCTGTACAAATTTGTATGTTTAATCTTTCTCGTCTACTTGTCTCTTTCCACTTGTACGCGATAGGCAGATTTCTTACAGAAGCGTATTTCAATATTTTTTAAGGTATCGTAAGGCATGTTTCATAAATATCACTTGGTAATTCATCTGAGTTTACACGAAGACCTTGACTTTGTCATCACTGGCCTTACACGTCCACAAATTGGTAATAATGGCAATACTGGTTCTCGTGTAAGGTCTTCTGAACGGGTCGATAGTCCCACGACAAAAGGGCCTAACTGCAAATGAGAGCCTCTCTTTGTTTACTTTCTCTTTTGATTATTACGGAGCCATTATTGCAAATTCTCTAAAGTTTCCAATATAAACCGAAAGATTGTAGTTTTACCTTTAAAGTTTTGCGAAGAGTAAAGCGTCAAATATAAAATCAGTTCGGTAAAACGTGAAAGAAAAAGTAAACAAAGAGAAACTGTCATTTGCAGTTAGGCCCTTTTGTCGTGGGACGGTCGGGGTGTACGTTATTTGGCCGAATTTTGTTTGGCATAACTTTTCTTTGGCATATATCTATTTGGCATAATGTCGTTTGGCATAAAATAAAAAATATATACTGTTTCATTTGGCATAATTGTTGTTTGGCATAATTTTCATTTGGCATGATTTCAATTGTGCATATTTTCTTTTGATTCGTTTTATTCTGGGAGTAATTTAAAGGTTGAAATACATAACGGCCTGAAACACTTGGATTATAAGTTTTCCGATTAGTGATTGGACGACTCGGACGAGGTTGCCTTGTCAAATTTATGCCAAACAAATTTATGCCAAACAAAATTCGGCCAAATAACGTACACCCCTTCTGAACGGTTCGATAATCGAGCCGATGATTGGACCGATTCCGTTCGACAAAATTTGCTGTGATTTGTGGACCTAAACCAAAGACATCATATTGAGAAGATATCCAGCTCTAACATTTCCCGAACAAATCATTGGCAACACCCTTTTTTGCGACCATAGCGCCCTCAGGCGAGTCCGCTTCGAATCTGTAGAAGTGGGGGAGAGAAATGTAGAATTCGTGCGCGCCAAAATATCGCACCCATACAATTCACGGTTGATTTTTCATTATTTTCTCTTTGTTTATTTTCTGTTCTATTAATTACCAAGCGGTTTCCACGTTTATCACTCAACTCTTTGCATAAAATGATACCCGAAATTTTCGACTTTCAAACAGAGTAGTGAAATCAAAGAAAATCTTTTCAATCTCATCACAATAATCGAAAGGGAGAGTGATGAAAAAGAAAAAGTCACTTGCTTATACGCCCTAATGAAAAATCAACCGAGAATTGACATGATATCGGTAGTAACATGTGATTAGGTCATTTCGCACGATAGGCCCTTGCGAATGTTACAAAATATAATGCTCATTACTCGGCTCTACAACCTTCATTTACACAATAATCGATATAATCTCGTAGATAGAAGCCCAATCTACGAAATTATGCGCAATATGCTTGAATTTCATGTTTGAAACTTGAGTAATGAGCATTATTTTTCGTAACCTTCAAAAGGGTATGCCCTAATCACATGTTAGTACCGATATGTTGATGTGAATGTGAATAATACTAAGCAATGACATTCCAAATTTGTGTGGAGAATTCATCATTACTGCCCTTACAAGCTCATTATAAATGACTTTACTTGGTAATAATAACATTACCGGTCCTCGTGTAAGGTCCGTTTAAGAACAGTAATGGTGAATTCTCCAGATTTAGAGTGTCATTACTTAGTAATCATTGAAAATGGCATTAATTATTCTCGTGTAAGGGCCGCTTGAAGTTCTATTCGCACTTGGTCGATCAGACCTACACGACATTCTTTTTATTTCCTCTTCGGCTTTGGCAAATATGTTTCCTCTCCGAACATTTGCACCGTATCGCTCTAAGAAAGCGTGTCCATACGGCGCAAAAAGTCGGAGAAAAAATATTTATTTATTATTGTAATATCCATCGGATATGAAATCTACATGTATATGGATGAAAAAAAACCCTTTGAGTTGAACATTATATATGTTATTCTCAAACGGGTGCAAAAACCATAATTCTTTAGAAGAACTACAAAAAATAATTATCACAATACATCTTAAAACTAATAGTCTCATATAAAATTATTAAAAACAAAATTCACATAATTTAATAAAAAATAAAAGTAAAGACTATAAAAACATCAAAACACCGCAAATCGTTTGACTTTGCTATCGAAGCGACTGGATGGTTCTCCAAACTCAAAAAGATCTTCTACAGCAGTGACTGATTAGCGGCCCTTACAAGAGAATCATTTTTAATGATGACTAAGTAATGATGTATTTCAAATTTGATCATTACTGCATCATACACGTTCATTAAAATGATATTATTTTTTAGTAATTGAATGGCAGCGGTTATCGGTTCATTATATCCAAAACTAGTTCTATGAAATCTTTGCTGAAGTGGAGTGCCATTCCGCAGAGTTCTGTTCGGTGTTCGAAAATTAAATCCGGATCGCAATTCCGGTGCATCTATTTCTCCGTTGATCAGTTTTGCAATAACTACCTGTTGAATTCTACGGCGAAGTGGCAAGGATTCGATTCCGATTAGTTGTCATCTATGCGGATATGGTGACAGGTTCAAAGGAATGGAGTAACAGAGGTATTTTGGCCCACTTATGGATTGATTTTCTTTTGGCCCACTTTGTACAAATATCCACCAAATGTTGTAATATCTTTGAAAACCTCTTCCGCGATAGATAATTTAATTTGGTTAGCTTCAGATTGATGCAACATGGGGTACCTAACATCGATTAAACCCATAAAGTTTGTTAGGTGGGCCAAAATATATGAAGTGGCCAAAATACCTCTGTTACCCTATCTTTGCCATCGATCTGAATTGTTGGTCGGCTCCGACCTGACAATACTTGCATAGACTGGCAGCTTGATCAAAACTCGAAGAAGGAAAAACGAATATCGCGTTGGTCTGATCGGCCAAGTGCAAATAGACCTTAATGTACAATTCAGACGGTCCGCCTTCTTCCGTAACCGGAACGTCAGCGTCCGTCAAAATTAGTTCAATACTTTCTTTACCGGAACGTTCACACGTTCCGGCCATCAAGACGTTCCGCGACAGTGACATTGGGTGTGAATGCCTCCATAAGAGCAACTTCAGCAGCTGCAAGATTCATATGGGTAGTCTATAATGTAAATGAAACTGAAACAAATGTATCCCCAGCAATCCGTTTTAGTTTTAATTATTCGACCAGTTCTACTGTCAAATTTTAAACTGGTATACATTGCCGTTCTTTTTTTTCTATATTTGAAACACAGATAAAACGCTGCTGGGGCTGCCAGTTTATTTTGTTATAATTTCTAGATTTAAATTTTAAAACGGACATAAATTATGCATCTAGAACTAGAACACTCCTGAATATGCCCTAAGAGCAACTTCAGCAGCTGCAAGATTCATATGGGTAGTCCATAATGTAAATGAAACTGAAACAAACGTATCCCCAGCAATCCGTTTTAGTTTTAATTATTCGACCAGTTCTACTGTCAAATTTAAAACTGGTATACATTGCCGTTCTTTTTTTTTTTTCTATATTTGAAACACAGATAAAACGCTGCTGGGGCTGTCAGTTTATTTTGTTATAATTTCTAGATTTAAATTTTTAAACTGACATAAATTATGCATCTAGAACTAGAACACTCCTGAATATGCCCTAAGAGCAAATTCAGCAGCTGCAAGATTCATATGAGTGGTCTATAATGTAAATGAAACTGAAACAAACGTATCCCCAGCAATCCGTTTTAGTTTTATTTATTCGACCAGTTCTACTGTCAAATTTAAAACTGGTATACACTGCCGTTCTATTTTTTTTATATTTGAAACTCAGATAAAACGCTGCTGGGGCTGCCAGTTTATTTTGTTATAATTTCTAGATTTAAATTTTAAAACTGGCATAAATTATGCATCTAGAACTAGAACACTCCTGAATATGCCCTAAGGATGTATTGAACTTATTTTGATGGTGACGGTGACGGAGTTTGATCACAGGCTAACAGACATGACAGTATGAGTAAATTTTCATAAAAATTATTTTTCGTTATGCACTAGTTCCACCTATATTGTACTGCGAGAACTATTTACTATCTGTACACCCCTTGTGTTATGTAAACGTTTTTTTACTAGTTGGTTTCCCCTCGTTTGTCAACACCGATCAGCTGCTCGCAGGGATGCCTGATTTTATCAAAATATTTGAAAATGAATCGTCACATCGGCTCTCTGACAGCTCACTTACAACCACAAATGCAAATGAGATTGGTTTGTTTTCATCAGGAAACGCATGCATTAAACACGATTCAGACGATCAATCAACTTCGGTCGACGTCCAGATTAATTTATTAATTATTTTAGCCAAATATTGCTCACGTATCCGACGTTAAAATGTTCCGTGAACTTGACGTAATGTCCTTTCATATGAATTGCATACTATTAATGTTGTTGTTCCGTAATCGTTCCATGCAGGTGATAGTCGCTTGATGCTGCGTGTGAATCGCTTTTACATATTGTTTTGTTTTCATCAGGAAACGTGTTGGCCACCCATTTTTCAGTAGGGCCGCCATTCATTTTTCGCCGGGCATAGAAACCTCAATAAATTATTGGATTACATTGATAATATATTTAACTTTTTCGCGATGTTGGAAGGTAACCATTTATTCGACTCAAAGTTGTTCATCTAGACTATTTTTTATTGTGTTGGTAGTTTTCACCCGCAATTAAGTGGCGGCAGACCAGAAGCAAGTAAATATTGTAATAAAACGGGTTCGATTTTGTATTGCGTTGGAGGATGAGAAGTAGGCACAATTATGTGTATAGTTTAGGCAATATGTATTAAATCTGTATCCTGCATGAAATTCGCATGGACGTATACAAATCAATACATTACAGGTAATTCTGTATGAATGGCAACTCTGTTGGAAAATGAAAAAAATAAACACAGATGACAGACAGGATGTTTTTGATAGGGTAACGTGGCGCCATCATGACACATGTGAGTACTGTCCCAAATAAAGGAATATTCGAAATGACCGTTAAAATGATTGAAGAATCTAATTTGAGTGTCCTGTCTGTTAGTCTGTGGTTTGACTGTAACGGAAGGTGACGGACCGTCTGATTCGTACTTAACACGTCAATGCTGATTATATCAATGTGACTATTTTTCTTGCAGTGGGTAACATTATTATGAATCATTGTCAGCGTTCCCATAAAGTTTATCGTTGACGTAATTTTAAATCTGCGTTTGATATGCCGAAACCGAAATGAAATAATGACTTTTCTTTTATGTTATATTACAATTACAACAAAACTTTGTTTCCAATCCATAGTTGGGAAACATTCATTAATCCCACGACAAAAGGGCCTAACTGCAAATGAGAGCCTCTCTTTGTTTACTTTCTTTTTTGCCATAACTGCAATTCCTTGAAATATTTAAAATAAATCGAAAGCTTGTGGTTTTACCTAGAAAGTTTTGCGAAAAGTAAGTCGTCAAATATAAAATCAATCCGGTAAATCGCGACAGAAAAAGTAAACAAAGACTAACTGTCATTTAAAATAGACCCTGCCGTCGTGAGACTATCGGACTTATTGTTTGACTAATTCTGCCAGCACTGCTCTTGCCAGACTAAACCGAGAAGACAGAGGAGCGAACTGTCCAGCCGACATTTTGTTTCTCATCGCAACCAACCGCAACGTCTCTTCGTTGTCGAACTCCTGCTGGCGCTGGCTATTTCTACGGCCGGAGTGTGCATGAATATTGTGTGATCCTCATCCGTAGGAATCAGCTCCATCGGTCGTTCGGAAATTTTCAAGTGTCTCAACAGTCGGAATTGAACGCAATATAACCGTCGGTCGCTGTGGACGTGTCGGCTTGCGGAAGAAGTGAACAAATTTCTGACGGAAAAGTAGTGCTAAAAGTGCTCAATTTTTTTCTTCCTGCTGCGTTGGAAGTAGTCTCTCTGGAAAGAAGTGCTATGTAGTATCGGATCGTGGCTCAAGCTAGCACTGAAAATTTGCACTAGCGTGAACGCGAGCTCAAGTGAGTGTGGGGATAATGATTCTGAAGTGTTTTATCGCTGGAATTAACCCGAAATTGTGTCCTTGTTGAAAATTGTTTAGGAAAAAAATAATCATCTCATCATGACCACTGTCTTCGTCAGTCACTCCTTGTCCGTTTGGCATAGTAGTATATGTGCGTGTTTATCGATGGTTAAGTGTGAAGATGACAACAATAGAGTTGGGAGAATATAAAAATTGCATTCTTTTGCTTTTACCCTTTAAAAAACGTGTAATGCCAGTTACAAATGATAAGATGTTAATGCTAAGCGTGGCGATATGGATCGTAATCGGTCTTATCCGTCCCCAGGACAACAAAAATAAAATAATGCTAGTGTGTAAAAAAATAATGATGAATTTTCTTTTCTATAAGATAACATTAATTCACTTTGAACTTCGATCAATTGTCCAAGACAAGTATTTATAAAATAAATTTCAATATATTTAACTAGTAGTTTTGTGAATATGAACTTATTCACTTTTCAAACCTGCGATTCAAATTGTCTTCTACATCTAGAAAAATAGTCAATTATACATCAAAAAGATGCCCAAATTCTTTATTACAACAACAAAAGCTTAAATTAAAAATGAACTTTTGAGGTTAGATATATGTTATATAATAGCTGAACCAAAAAATTATGAACGAATTTTGAAACGTATAATTTAACTTAATCCAGGTTGTATGAATAGTTCAATTTTTTTCCGAGTCAAACCTATAGTTTTGATCGACTTTGAACAAATTTCTCTGATGCTCGCAACTTATTTTCATATCTATGAATCAAAATTCAAATGTATAATAAAAATAAGCTCCCATCCCTATTTTCCTACTAACCAGCACTCTGTGTGCATCTATCATCATATGACTTGAGAGGCGTATTTGTGTGCTACAAAAGTGTGACTGACTAACCAAATCGTCGTACTATTCATGTACAGCCAATTCCCTTTTTGTTCGCGAATGGGGAATTTAGGTATGTTGAAGAAATAACTTGCTAGACATGTAGTGGACTCATCCCTTGATTAATCAACCAAATGGGTCAAAATTCACATGATAGAAAATTATGTGTTTACGAAAAGATTTACTGATAAGAAGTGAAAAAGATTGAAATATTTCTGTCATGCCAGTAGGGTTTTATGTGTTATACGATTAATTGTTTTTTTTTTCGTGAGTGTTCCAAGGTCACAATTTCTACTGTAATTCCGGGGTAAATGTTTATTGAGTAGTGATACAAGATAAATTATTGCAATAATATCATTTGACAGAAGATACATGTTTTGTTTGCAGAGTAAAGCAACCTGATATTGGATCTATTCGGTTTCTGAACAAAGGAACAAAGAACTAGGTTAAAGTAATCTAAACATCAACGATGGGTACTCGCGATGATGAATATGATTATTTGTTTAAAGGTAAGTCCTAATTTATTTTTTTTTGTAGTAGCCTAAAATATCATATAAATACTCAGATATTTCAATTGATGATATGATGTCCAATTCTGGTGTGTTAGGGCCTTTCCCTCGATTCTACAAAATTCGATGAAGGCCAATTGTACAAAATTAACTGGAATCAAATTTGGATAAATTTACACATATTATTTTCGCGGAATCAAAAATAAAACAACAGCGTGGAAAAATCGGTTCTCTTGATCCTACAATTTATTGTTCGAATTCTATACAGATGAGTACTTTGACTAGTTCTTTAGCTTATAAACGAGAACGTGAAAGTCAACAAGTTGTAAACGAAATTCGCATTTCTCATGAATACGAGGGATGAATAATAGAATGAAAGCGAAGCATTTTTTTCGGAATGCCTGGCAAATGCAGACTCCCGGCAGATTCACCTAAGTGTAAGAGTCAAGCCAAAGTGGACGCGATGCGATGCGTAAAGCGAAAGATTTCCAATGCGAGATGGTAGCCAGAGTTAAAGTGATTGGTAGTGTAGTAACAAAACGATAGAATTTACTTTTGTTCATAATCATTGAAAAGAAAATTTTGATCAAAATCAATCGTAATAGAATAGCAACTGATTGTACACAGGATGTCTTAGCTAGCTCGAATGTTTTAATCTGTCTAGGTGCATACCCCTTCTTCGACGGTATCAATCATTATAATGACAGAAGGCTTTAAATTCCCCGAAGATCTTCGTGAGTTCATTTGATGGCGTAAAAAAAGCCTGTTGAAATGAAGCCAGCTTGAGGAGATTTTATTTCGTCTAAAAATACAAAAAAAATGTATAGACTTTTTTCATCGAGATAACTCGAAATATTCTCAAAACTCATTTAATGCACTTTCATTGACTGTACTTACCAGTAATTTCTAATGTTTTTTAAACCTTTCTCCAATACTCGTTCATAAGAATCCAATTTGCGATAGTTGCGAAATTAATGATTCCAAAGCGCATTCCGTTGATGAACTGCTAAATATTTGCTGTAATCAAGTAAATAAAATTCAGATCTTGAAATGTTCGCATCACGTGGAGTATCGAGCCCTATCTGGCTTCACCCTAATTCAAATTATTATCCGATACAGCTTCTATGTTGAACAATCTCTTGGGAAATTGATCAACAATCTATGTCTCGTCCCACTTTTTATAGGGGTTTAATAGCAGTTTTAAATCGATCAGAAAGCATCCGAGTTTTCGTAGTTAGTATCACTACCAGCGCAATGAAAGCTCATAATAAAAAATAAGGATAATTTGGATGTTTTCGCTGGATTTTTATTATATTTGAGAATATGTATACAAAAACTTGCAAAATAGTTGGTAAAAGCCTCAAGGTAATATCGGGAAAATTTCTAATAAAATTATCAAAAAATCTTTGAAGTCTTCATGTAGAGAAGTTTGCTAACGATTGCTCTGATTTCATAATAATTTATCTCAGTAATGTCATCTTGAGATAATATTCGTGTTATGATAATTTTTGTGTGAGATATTGATTTCAACAGAACTCACAAAATTGAAAAAAGTTCTTCTGTTTGCAGGGAGTATTTGATGTTCTTCTTTGAGAGCTGAAACTGGTTTCTGAGAGCTTATACAAAACTTTAAGATAGGTTTAGGATATGGTTTGACTTCTCCAGTGAATCTGTGTTCACTTTTCTTTTTGATGGTCCTCAACTTTGGATTTCATAGTAGGATCACAAGAATGTGCATATTGATGTCGGCGAAAGAGCAGTTGAAGATTGTCGATGATAGGAGAATTAAATTTAGTTTGAGCCTTTGGAACTGATAGACTCTTAACTTTAATTAGGAAATGATTTAAATAGTCTATTGCTGTATCGAAATCAGTCGAATTTCCCAAAATAATGTCATAGTTCACATTGCTTTCGGTGTGAGATCTGTATCCTAATCAATTATTTCTGACGTGATAGAATATTGAACTAATTGAATTAATTATTGTTTTGTTTGAAATCCTGAATGTTGATTCACACTTCACTGAAAAAATGTGAAATTGATCTATTAGGAACCCATCAATTGTAGATGAATTTTTCATAGTAGAGAAACAAGTTGGGTTATCCGGAAATAAAACTGGTTCACATTGTTTTCGGTATGATATCTGTATCCTAGCCGACTAGTTCTAAACTGGTAGAATATAGAACTTTTTGAATTAACGATTGCCTTATTTGAAATCATGAATTGTATTGGTAGATAATCTGAATTAAAGAATGTTTCATTTCACTACAAATGTGACATTAATCTGCAGCATAGCGGAATTGCTAAATTTTAGGTATATGACATCTACTATGCACTGATGAGCTAAAGACGAAATTGTGCTGTTCGGATGCAATGGACTGTATCGTTACAAAGTCAAAAAATCGCGTGTGCTCTCGGAGCAGTCAAACTTATAACTAACTTTTATTCAGATCGATTACAATGGTATGTGTATGAGAATGAACTGGAATCACGGTGTTTCATTTCTTTGATGGTTGTCGCGTCTTCGTGGATCGAGTTGCCAACCTAACATTCTCCCGCGCGTTGAAATGGACCATTTCAAGAAGGGATGGCTGGTTCTTCTCCTTCACCATCCAATGGAAGTAAACAGATCTTCTTGATTGCTCTCGTCGTTGTTTTGCCGTTAGGTAAACGCAGACCAACCACACGTGTGTGGCCGTCTCTTCCTGGAATCAGCTCAATGATACGGGCAAGCATCCATTGCAAAGGAGGTACGTTGTCGTCGACGACCAATACTAACGCACCAATCTTGAACGTGGTGATTTTAAAATCCTTCTGGCGTTGCTGAAGCTCGTGAAGATAGTGGGTCATCCACAGGTTCCAGAATTTTTGCTTTAAATCTTGGACGAACTGCCACTTGGACAGCCGACCAGGATGAATTTGCTGATATGAAGGCTCTGGGATCGCTTGAAACTCCCGACCGATTAGAAAATGGGCCGGAGTGATAGCACGAACATCGTTTGGATCGTCTGAAGTAGGTGTTAATGGCCGCGAGTTTAAAATCGCCTCTATCTGGGTAAGCACTGTTGAGAATTGCTCGAAGGAAAGATTATGCTCGGCCAAAATTCGCATGAGGTGCCGTTTAACGGATTTGACACCCGCTTCCCAAATCCCCCCGAAGTGTGGGCTTCGTGGCGGAATGAAGGACCACTTGATTCCTCGCTGTGTACAAAACGTATCAAGATCACGACAATGTTGCTCATCACGAAACAGTTCAGCTAGACGACGTAGTTCATTGTTAGCGCCTTCAAAATTGGTTGCATTGTCGGAGTACAAATTCTCGATCAGACCTCGACGACTGACAAACCGTTGCAGGGCCCCGAGAAAGGCTTCCGACGTCAAGTCTGAAACCGCTTCCAGATGAAGGGCACGAGTTGCCATGCACACAAATACACAGATGTAACCTTTCGTAATCTGCGCGTTTCGTAGTTTGTGGTTGCCACGAATATTGAATGGACCGGCGAAATCCAGCCCGGTGCGTGTGAACGGAAACGACGGCTGGACTCGATAGTCGGGTAGATCTCCCATGAGTTGCGTAGATGTAGTTGGTTTTAACCGATAGCATGGTATACACTGATATATAACCTTTCTGATGATGTTTTTTGCGCGTAGAGGCCAATATCGCTGTCTTACTATAGCTAGCAAGCTTCTTTGACTGGAGTGAAGATTGGTTTGATGCAAGTATCGTATCAATGTTATTGTCAAGGGATGTCTTTCCGGGAGTAACGCTTGATGCTTGTACTCATAAGGAACTTGGGCGTTCCTCAAACGGCCACCGACTCGCAGAATTGCATCATTTGGATCGATGAAAGGATGCAAGCTCCGGAAGGGAAGTTTCAAACTGGGGTTCTTCGTTCGCAATAACTTCAACTCAGTAGCAAATGCTTCAGTTTGCACTAACCGCATGATCAGTGCGTGAGATCGTGAAATCTCATCCGTCGTAGGTAAACCCTTAGTGAGTTTCTTCCTACCGCTACGCAAAAAATCACAAAAACGTACCACATATGCCATAGCACGCAGAATAATTGAAAAGCGGCTAATTCGTTCGAAAAGCAGTAGCCGTGCTTCTGTAATCGCTGTTACTAACACTGTCTTCTTCACTTCAGGAATATCTCCGTCCACAAGTGCAGGCGGCACAACAATGATTGGATCTGCAATACGGAGCATTGTTGGTCCAGTCCACCAGAGCGAATGAGACTCCATGTTCTTCGGGGCGATTCCCCGCGATAAACAATCAGCAGGGTTCTCCTTCGTTGGGATGTATTTCCATTGAAATCCCTCAGTCGTATTTTGAATTTCTCGGACTCGATTGCTAACGTACGTTTTCAGCTCACTAGGTGACTTCCGAATCCAGCACAAGACAATTTGCGAGTCACTCCACATAGTCACACAACCAAATTGTATATCGAACGCAGCTAGTATCTTCACAGTTAACCGTGATAATAGCACTGCCGCCAATAATTCGGCACGTGGTGTGGTGATTTGTTTCTGTTCCTTTGTTTTCCTGGGTAACACTCTTGACTTGCTGCATACTAACTTCATCTCCGCTGTTCCGTCAGTTCGTTTCAATCGTGTATAGATGCAGGCACCGTACGCGAGTTCTGAAGCGTCAGCAAACCCATGGAGCTCGATGTCACTGGTTTCTTCACTCAAAATCCATCGAGGAATTTTGATATTGTTTAGAGTTTGTAACTGTTGGTAGTACTCTATCCATAACTGCGCCATATCTGCAGGAACCGTTTGATCCCACTCCAAGTTCAATGACCACAGCTCACGCATAATTAATTTAGCAGCAGTTACCGCCGGACCTACAAAGCCCAACGGATCGAATATCTTTGCAATTTGACTCAAAATTGTTCGTTTTGTGTGAATAGCGTACTTGTCGACTGGATGTGTAGAGAGCACTACTGTAAACTCATCTTTGACAGGGATCCACGCCACACTCAGTGTTTTCATAATTGTGTTGATACTCGTATCCTTGATTTCAATACCACGTTCTCGTTGGACTTCTGGGATGTCCATCAGTAGTTCTTGGGAATTCGAGGCAAATTTGTGTACACAAAAACAACCCTTTGCCAGAAGAGCTACGGTCTGATTCTTCAATTCAATGATTTCCGGTAATGTATCAGCTCCAAAGAGCGCATCATCCATATAGCAAGATTTCTGGATCGCCTTCGAGGCTAATGGATCCTGTACTCCTTCATCTTCAGTCAATTGACGGAGAGACATCGTCGCAAGAAATGGCGATGAAGCTAAGCCGTACGTTACGGTTTGCAAGTCGTACGTTTTCAATGGTTCATTCTGGGTTTCCCTCCACAAGATTCTCTGATACCTTCGGTCGTCCTTGTGTACCGCGATTTGCCGGTACATTTTAGAGATGTCGGCTGTAAACACAAATCTATGGATACGGAAATTCAGAAGAATCGAGACCAAATCATTTTGTACAATTGGCCCTATCAATTGGGTTTCATTGATTGAAATCCCCGTATCTGACGCTGCTGATCCATCGAAAACCACACGTAACTTTGTAGTAGAACTAGTGGGTTTCAGGACATAGTGGTGTGGTAAATAGAAACCCTGTGAATCATCGGGCTTCGGATTCTCGATCATGTGACCAAGTGCTTCGTACTCCCGCAGGAAGTCACTATACTGTTGCTTCAGCTCAGGAACGCCGTTCAGACGTTTTTCCAATCCATAAAATCGTTTTTCGGCCATGCGCCTCGAATCTCCCAGTAGGATCTTCTTATCATTGAACGGTAAACGCACCAAATATCTGCCGTTTGCCATTCGCTGATGCGTTCTTTCGAAATGTTGCACGCATTCTTCTTCAATAGTAGAATTTAATCCTTCGATATCGCCGAACGACTCAATTTCCCAAAACTTTCTCACCAATGTATCCACGCTTTCTTCGTAGGCAGTAGCGGAAAAGGAATGAACGACTCGAGAATCTTCGTTCGGAACTGGTCCACTGAAAACCCATCCAAACTGAGTTTCTTGTAGTAAAGCACCACTTCTTGGTAGTTGAAGTCGACCTATCATCAGCATATCAAAAAATACATCTGCTCCCAACAACATGTTGATCTTGTCGGGGACATGGAATCTTGGATCTGCGAGTTCAATTCCGCTTGGGAGAGACAAGGTACTAATATCCACCTTACTACTTGGCAGAACTCCCGTGATTTTGGAAACCACAAGCAGTTCCAAGCAAACCGTGTAGTCGTTGACACGAGACGTCACTTGGGTATGGATCTTGAGACGAACTTTGGTCTGAGTATCGTTCAAACAGCTGATGTGCACATTTGTTGGAAGCTTCTTTAGCGCTAAAATAGTCGCGAACTGCTCGGTCACAAAGCTCGTATGCGACCCAGAGTCCAGTAGTACTCGACAGGGATACTGTTGACCGCCCTTTCCGTGGACAAGAACGACTGCTGTAGAAAGAAGTATCTGCTTTCCCAAGTTTTTTGGTCGCGCGCAGAAATTAGATTGTTGCTCTACATCTGTTGTAGCTACAGTCGAACCGCTCATTGGTGACTGCTCAAGAGTTTTCGTTTGCTCTGCCTTCTTCGTGGACGGTGACGACTTTTCAGACTCTTTCGCACTATCATCAGGATGGAGAATTGTGTGATGAGGTTTCCGACACTTTTTGCACGTATGTTTCGACGTGCAGTTGCTTAGTCTATGCCCTTTCTGGAGACAATTGAAGCAGGCACCAATGCGTCGCAGGATATTGTACTTGTCGGACAAGTTTACGTCCTTGAACGTATCACATCTCCACAGCTCATGATTATTAGAACATTGCGGACACTTATCGGTAACAGTAAGTAAGGTACTCGTCTTTCCCTTCGCTTCTTGTACGTTGAGTACTGGTTTTTGGTTTTTCAGTACTTGCTTCACTGCAGGTTGAATCTTTTCCAATACCTTACATCTTTCTCGTAGAAACTCAAGAGTGTCGTCATATCCTGGTAAGTCATCGTCTACGTGGTTCAATTCCCAGGCTTTGCGAGTTTCGGTGTCTAATTTGGAAACAAGGCGATTGATCATCATGCACTCCCCTAATCCTTCTACAGGAAGACCAAGGTTCTTTAAAGCTTCAACATTTTTCGTGCATGTGTCAATAAGTTTTCGGAGATCGGACGCATTTTCGCTCAGTAGTTTTGGAAGGTTGAAAAGAGCATCAATATGTTTATCAATAATGAGCCTTTTGTCTTCGTATCGCTCAATCAACATCTTTCACGCAGCATTGTAATCATTATTGTTTATGATTTCTTGGTCAATAATACCTGCGGCTTTGCCCACTAACGAGTTTCGGAGATGGTAAAGCTTAATACCGGGAGCTTCAGAATTGTACCGCTGCATAATCGTCTCGAACATAGATCGAAAGGCGAACCAATTCTCATACGTCCCATCAAACGTGGGTAACGGAACCTTCAACGGTGGTAGGTGTAGCGCAACTTCGGATGTCGTATTCTGCATACTTTGTAGCGGCTGGATGGTGCGAGCAGCATCTTCCTCCATCTTAATGTTTTCATCGATCAATTTAGAAATATAGATGAATAACTCACCGTATTGCTGCTCAAACCTAACATATGCTTCCTCAGCCTCCTCTCGTACCTCGTCTTCAACGTCCGCTTCAAAAACTCTCTGATGAAGCTGGTCGTATTCCGCAAAGGCACTCTCGATGGTTTTTAGCTGAAGCTGTAAGAACTGTTTACACTTCAGATTCGGGTTTGGGACGTCCTGGCTAGATTCCAAACTCGATCGCACTCTCATCAATTTGTTTCGCACGGAATCCATTCGGCTGTGCATCACCTTTATTGCTGCCACTGCTTTTTTCATTTCTTCTTTGGCTTTTTTCTTCACTTTTTGAGCACTCACTGATGGGGTTTGATTTTCTTCTTCGTCCTTTTCTGGTAATTCCAACTTTCGTGGATCACCTTTTTTAGCCCTCGGCATTGGCGTTTCGATCGACATTCAACATTTACTAATCCGATTCGCGGCTCCTTCACGAAATTATTACGAGCACAACGAATTTACTTGTTTCATTTCAAGTAACGCGTTAATCACAACCACAATGTAGAACCAGTATTCATATCGTGTTTACAACTACAACTGAATCGGCGTTCTAAGCCGGTAGCCGAGTAAATTCACAAATGCACACTGTCTAGTACGAAATCGCTCACTGCACAATAGAACCGGTAACACAAACGCGTTGTTCCCGCATTCAACGTCGATCACTTAGTGATAAATCTAAACTATGTTAGACTTTCCGAATTCAACCACAATCGGTGGTGTCAGCAACAAATGATTACTCAGGGACAATCACATCAATTTTCCGGATTGCGCCCTCAGGGCTTTTTCTTTGCAATCACCATGTATGAAGGCAAGCTTATTTTCTATATGTCGAACCGTCGGTGGTCCGATTTCAAAATGGCGTCGTATTCGAATGCTTCCCGCAGATAGCTTCTTCACGCAATGGCGTCACTTCGCACTGTCGTTTCCGCGATAACGAGTACACCAGTCGGTGTTCGGTTTCGAATAAAATCACTAGAATTCCAACATTTCCGCGAGAAAGTTGGTCAGAACTCCGTAACAGGATCGATCCGGTTCGAAAGAACCAAAAAATGTGCTGTTCGGATGTAATGGACTGTATCGTTACAAAATCAAAAAATCGCGTGTGCTCTCGGAGCAGTCAAACTTATAACTAACTTTTATTCAGATCGATTACAATGGTATGTGTATGAGAATGAACTGGAATCACGGTGTTTCATTTCTTTGATGGTTGTCGCGTCTTCGTGGATCGAGTTGCCAACCTAACAGAAATGTAAATACAAAAAGTCATATAAACAGTCATATGCGCTCAATACAAACTGGTTACTTGTAACCAAAATCCCTAGATGACTAAAAAAGGCTTCTTGTTCTTCTCATATGCACTTGTGATCAGTACGGTAAAACTTCATTTCAATCGGATATTTTTTCATGAAAATGAAATTTATGGCCGTTGACTGTCAGCATATCCCTTATCATTCATTTTACTTTTGTTGCCAAAGCTCCCAGAATTCATCGTCAATTGAATAACCGTACCTACACTGATAAAAATTTGCACGATCGAATCATATGTATACAGCACTTCAATTTAATATGCTTTTTCATTTCAATACATAACAAAAGCGATTTGGTTTAAGATTTAATGTCCGAATACACTAAGATGCTAGATTAGATTATTTTTCACTTAGCTTTGATGTGTTTTTCCTCTGGATGTGATGTGTTTTGCTATTGAATCGAACTACATGTGTTAAACACTACATTTTCTAGTGGGAATGAGTACAGCACAAATGTATGTGCAAAACTTTTTTTTTTCAACTGTGTTTCTATTGAAATCTTGGTGGAAAACAATGTAACATTCACATGAAATTCGTGTAGAATCTAGAAGTAACGATATATCTTATCGTTTTGATGTGCATTTCAGATAAATGTAGCATGATTTTTGCTCAATATCAACAGTTTTTACACTCGTTTCATGAGTTAAGTGCATATTTTCATAAATTGCACGTGTTCTACAAGTAGTGATAGTTCAAATGCTTTGCACATGATGCTAGCGTGCAAATTATTTTCAGTGTAGTCATTAAGTTTTGCTTACTCAGTTTGTAGTGCCATGTAGTCTACCTGTTTCATTGGCTTCCTTGTCTTCACTGTGGGTAGTGAGCAAGTGCGAATGAATAGACTAAACGTAAACTCGATAACTCAAAACTCTCTCCGACCATAATGATTAATAGAGAGTGGCGGTTTTTCATTTGAGTTTTCAATTAGCACCAGCAAGTTAAAATTGATAATTTCGACTGTTAAAAATGTATTGAGAAGTGTTTCGAAGTATTAAAAATGGAAACTGAAAGATGGAACAATTAATTTAGATTTATTTTGTAATTGATATTTGACTGGTTTCCCTTTCATTTATTATCTTGAACCGATTCGAATGTTTTCATGAACCTCCCTTGAAGGCCGTTCTTTCATTTAATTGTAAGAGATATTTTCCTACTTCAAGAGATAAGCTGACGGGGGTTAAACTGATTTTCGGTAAAGAGAGAAACTAATGAAAGGTGGGATGATACCCATTCGGTGCGACAGCGAAGGGTGTGTGTTAGAATGTAAAGTTTACTGCAGTAGAATGTAAAGTTTACTGCAGTAGTTGCTCGTCAGTGTGTCGAATGTGTGCGATTTCAATTGAATTGAATGAAGTTTTACAGCACTGCTTGTGATAATGGTTATTTCCAATTTATATATCGAGATAGCCGAAAAATATTTCAATCCTCAACTAGTGAGCCTATTATAATTTATTTATTTTTTCTAATGAGATTTCTGTTTAAAGCTCGATTTATAAGGAGTATTTGAAAAAATACTAAACAGAGGCGTCTATTGGACCTATTTAAATAACCGAGAATTTTTATTCCGCAAACCGGGCAATTGAAGTCAGCAAACAACTGTGCAACTGCAATAGACTCCGCAGCCGATCCATAGCGTATAGAACCATTGCTGGTGCTATGATCCTACTGTAACTACGAATCTTTCAAGATCGGAGCTTTAGAACAAGGAACATATCTATTTAATTGTTTCTCGTCTGTGTATGTTTGATGTCAGATATTACCCAATAAGAAAGAATACATACAAGCGACATCATCATTTAATCAGTCTCAAAGTTGTGCTAATGCTCAGATTGTATTGTCCATTTCGAAAATACTGCTATTTAGAAGAAACATGAGATAGAATTACTGTAAATCTAAAACTCAATTATCTAATATTTTTACACTTCAGTTTTAGTAAAAGTATAGAACTATACAAAATAAACCATTTCGTGAAATAAAAAAACCCTAATGATAAGACACGGAAATTTTGATTGTCATGATCTTAGCTCTATACCGAGGTCCGAGGGTCTAGGGCCGATTAGGAGATTGACAGTAACTGTTATCTTTCTCCGGACAAAGGCGAGCCGTGTGGAATCTTGTGACAAACATAAAAATAGCCTAAAATAGATCCATACTTTTGACATTTTTTTAGTCTACGCTTAGTACTTGTGAACTCACCTGGAGCCCGGAACATACTAAGTTCTACGAGAATATAATTTCAGCTGATTCTAATTAGTAACAGTGTAGCAAGCTCAAGCTTAGCTCTATACTGAGTACTAACTCATCAGCTGATTTTCTCGAAGAATCCATATTATATCAATTCTCCTGCTATGTTGTTGATGTCTTGAATTTCCCTCAAATTCTTATCAGCAAAGTATGTACAATGATTTTTTGACCAACTCCGTTTTGCGTTATCGACTTGTTGCCTATACATTACTCATAGTACGGTATGAGTAATGCTTTGATGATTGGTTTTTAGTCTGGTAACTACACACATTCCGTTTGATTACCGACTGAGTGGGCGGATACGAAATGATAACAAAAAAACGGCAGAAAATATGCTATTTTTCTTTTGGTCTAATATAAACAGGGCTCTACCTACGATTGTAAAACGAAAAACGTGTATCATCATATCAGGTGGTTTTTGTTCATCGTTTATTCTTTCTTTTTTCTATCTCTCTTCGTCTTTCTCAAGAAGTATCAGTTGCTTTGACAGTCTTTTTGTAACATAATAACGTGTGTGTTCACCGGCGAGCAGATAATCTGGAGACTCACAAATAGTTTAAATTTTTACTCTCCTGTAGTCATACTTTATGCCATTTCAATGACGAAATAAAACTAGGGATGACCTGGATATTTTTTAACTTTCAAAAATAGTTACGCTTGTGGTCATTTGCTGATCTGGGAATCGCACGCAAATAGGTTGCATGAAAGGCGTTCGTCCTGGTAGCTAACCTGTATGCTAAAAATTCGCTGCGAAAACTGTTGAGAGAGAATGGTCAAAAATATAAATATTTCTTTCAATGGTCTAGTATTTGGTAAACACAGAAAGTGTGTTTAAATATTTCTTAATCATCCAAAAAAAAATGGTCGTTTTGTGTAACAATAAATCAATTTTATTTATCAATACTTCGCATAAAATAAGCCATTATCAATAGCAAGATCCATCAAAGCCAATTCATCAATTCCCAGAACTTACGTACATAAATCTGATGGAAACGAATAAATAAATAAATCATTAAATCTTCCATATGGTTGAAAAATAAATAAATCAATTCATTCTGCTTAGAATTGCAATTGCAACGAACACATTCCTATATGGATTTTCTCTTGCCGGATATATTGCGAAATAAAGATATACGTACCTTCTATTAGTAATCCCGTAAAATAGGAACCTTTAATTTAACACGCGAAACGCAATGGATTGTCGTAAAATTATTTGTTTTTCCGGATAACTGATTTTTCAACAGAAAATATTTAGTTTTGTTTATTTTGTGTAGCGCGTTCTAATACAAATGCATTGAAGCAGTGAGGCTAACTTTTTATTAGGAAATTTAAATATACATTCATAAATTGTAAGCAATTTCTCATTGAACATTGGTGAAAAATTGATCAAAACTGGTATTTCATCCAAAAAGTCAGCCTTAACATTCGTTTGAGAATAAATTATTGCTAATAAAGATTGTTTAACAATCTGAATACCATTCAAAACGATGGAAAACCCAATATTCTACTCAAGGTTATTATAAAAAGTTCCAACTAAAGTCTGTTAAAAAAAACGAGAACGCTACCTTTGGCTGGCCATATCTCAGCTGTTAGAAGTCCGATTTTGAAAATTTGTTTACCATTAGACTGATACGTCCAAGCATAAATTATCTTCGTATTTTCGACATATCTTTAAATTCAAAGCGACGACATATGCATTTTTATATACCAATACATTTCATTTGATACCAGCTATGTTTTAGAACCTCACTGAAAATGTCTCAAAAACTTCGATGTATTCATTTCAATATGAGTTTATTTTTTTAATGTTGATAAATTTTTTAAATCGTCAAAAATAGTAGGAATACAGTCAGCCAAACTAGCAAAAAAAAGGTTCCCATTGTTTTTATCGCCCTTGGTATTCGGAGTGTGAAAACTCAATCGTTCAAGTCACTTTGATAAACTGGTTACACTGCATATATAAATACATAGATCTATGACATAAAGACTGTCCCAGAAAGTATGGACGCACTTTGATTTCGCTGTAAATAATTCACAAGTGTTAGATATTCAAATTTTATTCGATATACTGATAATATTAGACTACAACAACAGAATATTATTCTCAACATTTGCTACTAGCCATTGTAGACTAGCTGGCGCACCTTCTTGCGAACGTTCCTTATTAAATTCCGTACAGACTTCTTGGCGACAAGTTTTGACACTTTTTTCCAATCTTTTTCGAACTGTTGATTGGTTTCGGCTGCCGAGACATGTTTCCTAAGATGTGCCTTCGTTAATGCCCAAAATTCCTCAATTGATCGAAGTTGTGGGCAATTTGGTAGATTCATGTCTTTTGGGACGAAAGTGACATTTTTGGTAGTATACCATTCTACCGTTGATTTCGAGTAATGGCAAGAAGCAAGATCTTTCCAGAATGAAGGGTTTCGAAATTTTACCGCAGCTACAAATTGCTTGCCAGACCATTGCTTTCTTACCAAATTTTTCGATTTCAATCGATGTCTCGGACTGGTTTAACACTTGCCCTTCTCGCACCGTATAATATTGTGGTCCCGGCAAGGATTTGTTATCGAGTTTCACGTAGGTTTCGTCGTCCATGATTATGCAGTTCAAATTTCCAGCAAGAATCGTATTGTACAGCTTTCGAACCCTCGGCCTGATCGATGCTTCTTGTTTCGGACTACGTTTTAGTTGTTTCTGTTCTTTAGTACGAAGAACATTTGACTTCGAAGTGCCCACTTTTTTGGCCACATCCCAAACTGAAACCTCCTTCTTTTGCTCGAACGCCTTCAGTATACGTTTATCCAACTGAGGGTTAGCAGGACCTTTTTTTCGACCCGTTTTCGGTATATCCTCAAAAACACCATCCTCACCGAACTTCCTGATTGCATTTCGCACGGCTTTTTCACTTACTCCTTCCATTTTTGCTATCTTTCTCAGTGACAGGCCGCGTTCTGTGCACCATTTGTACACAATTTTTCGACGTTGTTCTGCTGAAAGTCCACGCATTTCGAAACAAACTAATGAAAACGAATAAACAACTGCACAAGTGGTTAGAGAAGAGTGTAAACAACAGGACGCAGCCATAAAAATTGACAGATTCTGAACCATGCGAAATGGCAGCGGTTTTTGGTGCGTATGTGTGTGCACACATAAAAAAAGTACACTTTTTTCTCGGAGATAGTGGCCACGATTGTGTTAAAGTGAAAGGTTGTCTTGCTTCAAAGGCTGCTGTTGATTTTTATCTGGATCTTACACGATTGTCATCTGCATATTTGGCTTGAAGCTGGCAATTTTGGTTTTTTGGTTCTAGTTTGCTGTCAAATGCTGTGTTTAAGCAGTGTTCACACGTTCACATTTTTCTCCATGCGATTGCACCAGCATAAGGAAACGATTTCGATGTAATATAATAAAACTATAATAAACCACAATTTCTTGTTCTTATTCAAAAAGAGGTCAATTTATTTTTTTTAGAGAATAGTAGACTAGAGTTATATTTATATCGGGTTTGAAGAAATTAACTTTTGACACCAGTGTTATTTGATTGTATGGTATGAACGTAGCTTAACATATTGTTAACAACAACGCCACCAAAACAAAATGCGTCGGTTTTAGGAACCAGCTGCAATAGCAGGGGGTGGGTAATAATCGCTCCTTTAGGCAAAGGTAAATTTCCTTCTGTTTTTGTTCCGTTCCCTGCCTTCCAGGCTGTTGTCAAACGTGTATCGAAAGATTTAAGAACGTTATGGACAGGTATGCAAGAAAATCAAGGTCTTTTGAAAGTTTTCTTTCCGACAGATCCGAATTTCCATTGCGACCACACTTGCTTTTTATTCGACATCACCAGTGGCGTCTCATGACAAAATTGACTAGTTGTGCACTGCTCATGGGGTATGATAGCAGATGTAACAGTTCGTTGTAAGTGATAAATAAAGATTGAGGAATGGAGATTCGCTTGTGTTCTTCAATACAAAGAGATAACGATATACTTTCGGATGAGATTTTTTATTAAACAAACAAATCTTAGAGCTGAGTTGAGTAATTCTTTCTCTTGAATCTGTGCAGTAACTCATGTGCACGGAAAAGACACTAACACAGCGACAACAGATACTTGAAATTTTATGTCTGATGTATATGAGATGTGTGTAAATACACTCAATTTCGGTGCGATCCAATCTGCTTTCATCAAATAAATAAAGATTTAAAAAATGAATGAATTTTGATGGGGTTGGGGACGCAGTACATTCTTTCCAATTATACAATAAACAGACATACGTTTATCAGTCTACGAAATATTTCACACGTTTATGAAGTATTTCCAGAGATATACGTATTTAGGGGTGTCCCGATTTTGTCGCGAACAACCCCTTATGTTTGTGATTGCAAGCTGCTGAGTTAAATCTCTTTGTATATTTATTTGCATGTATCCAGTGGACTGAGCTCTCGTAATAATTTGTGCTAACCTAGGATAGATTCTGTCTAGATACGATTGCGATGTTTCGCTAGGTAAGAACGAACCATCTTCTAAGTCTCGTTTATAACTTCGCTGTCACATGAAACAAAGCTAAACAATGGAATTCTTTCTAGTATGTGGATGAAACGTGTGGGAAAGAAGTCAAAAATCAAACCGCAAGTAATTGATATCAAGCACGATGATGAAATGAGCGTATACTGCTTGCAATGCTTAGGGCGTGTACTGTACTTTGTTCGTTTCGAGTAATTGTACTGTCGACTACGGGTTCACACTGACGAATAAAAGAAAATTTGACTGCTAATACATTCGTTGTTGATGATTTCATTCGCCCTCATATTCAGCAAGATGCGAGATGAACAATTGAAGTAAAGTCCATCTTGTGTGTGAGAGTTGTTATTCTTTAGGCTTCTGATTCTCTCGTCATTGAGTCATTAGATAGTGAAAAGTACAGAACACTAACAAAAAAAAACATAATTTATCTTATCATAAATGATACATTTTTTATCGTCGATAGCAATAATGGTGAGTCAGTTGATTCCCACACAGCGTGGAATTAATTACTGTCAGTTAAACGTTCACCATCTGTATGATTTCATTAAATAGAAATATTCTGTAACGTCTTTACTGATCGTGTTTTTTTCGCATTGTTTCAGTTGTACTGATTGGCGATTCAGGTGTAGGAAAAAGTAATCTACTATCAAGATTTACGAGGAACGAGTTCAACTTGGAATCCAAATCAACCATTGGCGTAGAATTTGCCACCAGAAGTATAGAGGTGAGTTGAGGATTCGAATAGACATTTGTAAGGTGTTACATTCCTTTTTTTTTTGTTTAGGTCGACGGTAAAACAATCAAAGCCCAGATATGGGACACAGCCGGACAGGAGCGCTATCGGGCGATTACTTCGGCATACTACCGGGGCGCGGTTGGAGCATTGCTTGTGTACGACATTGCGAAGCATCTAACGTACGAGAATGTGGAACGATGGCTGCGCGAGTTGCGTGACCATGCCGATCAGAACATTGTGATCATGCTTGTCGGCAACAAGAGCGACCTGCGGCACCTTCGCGCGGTGCCAACGGACGAGGCGAAAGGTTTTGCCGAGAGAAACGGCCTCAGCTTCATAGAAACGTCAGCGCTTGATTCGACTAATGTTGAAACTGCATTCCAGAATATACTCACAGGTAAGTCTGACGGCATTTCTTTTTTCTCCTGAAGAATGATTAAACTCTACTGAAGTTGACATCAGCAAACGGAGAAAATATGCTGTTATTCGAGCTCACAAAATGAATGCCATAAACCTGCTACAGCTAATAAATTGTCCAATTCTTGCAGAAATCTATCGGATTGTGTCGCAGAAGCAGATTCGAGATCCACCGGAAGGCAGCGTAATTAGACCGAACCTGGAGAACATCGACGTGAAGCCGACGAACCCAGCCGCCGATTCGGTGCGAAAACAGTGCTGCCAGTGACCGCTGCAAGCCGAACCAACCCGATATACTATTAGTTCACCTACTGGAGCAACAACAAAAACTAGAACTGCTGCTACAACTTCATCTATAACAACTAACACTACTGCTATTATTATTATTATTACTATTGCAGCAGCAATCTTCGTCAGTAGAATCAGTAAGGGAACATTTTACAGTAATAATAATAGTATCGGTAATGTGCTTTTGATTTGAACAAACAACCAAGATAATTCAAATGAAATGTTATAACACCTAATCTAAAACACACAAAATAAAGTAGTCAAAATGGGAAATAAATTTAAAACAAAACCAGCTAATCAAATTACGCAAACTACTATTACCCCTCCTTACGAATTGAATAATGAATAACATTTTGCGGTACTAGATGTCAATATTTCGGATGAATTGTCGAACAAATCCAACACCTTCCTAACTTGTTGTTTGAAAACCACAGAGTGCTATTTCAAGTTTGCATGTTTTCTTTCATAATTATGTATGGTCCCAACACGAATCAATCGAGAGAAAAAAGAAGGTTGAAACAAGCCATTCACGTTCTTTTCACTTCGAAGGACTGGAAAGAATTGATGTTCTTGCACTAAAACAAAGCTGTAGTACACTTACAAACACACATACACCTAGAGTTATGCTCATTACAATCCGATGGGCTATAAACAGATGGGGAAATATTTTATAATGAGCAAATGAACTGGACTAAAACACCTTTGCCGAGTGCTCCCTCAGCTAATACAGTAATAATGAAAAAAAAAAGATAAAAGAATCCGTATGAGGCCAGCTAGTAGAAAATTTCGCTTTATAGGCAAATTGCTGATTGATGAGATGATACAAGCTACGAAATCATTTTATGTTAAAAAAGATCAATGCTGACCTAGATCACGCAACATATATAGGTGATATGCTAAGAAGGAAGAACTTTATTTTGAGGAACATTATGATCAAACGATGAAAATAATAAAAGTTACTTGAAAAAAACAAATCAAGTGTTGCTGATTGGACTTATTTCATTTGATCTTAATTCCGGAGCCTATGTGTGAATTCTGTGTTCGGAAAATCCAACCATATCTGCACCGTAACTAAGGTGAGTACATGCCAGTAAATTCTCAATTCGATTGTGGTGCGCGCAGATTTGAATAACGGAACATTGAAATTTGCTTTGAGTACTACACATTCGCATATACGTCGCATACAATAAAGTGAATTTACGCCGATTTCGATTTAGGAAAAAAATGACTGATCCAATGAAGAATTCACACCTTTGGAAAGCTTTGTTTTGTTTCGAAACGCAAAAAATCGGGCAATATGAGATGTGAAGAGTGATATGGTAACACTGAGAAACTGATTGAAAAAACGGAAGATACAAGGGTATAAAATGTAAAACATGTCAGAAGTTGAATAATGTTATACTAAACACTGAAAAAAGGTATCGAAGAAGCAAAAAAAGAAATAGTAAGTAATGTGCAAAAATATGGTTTAAATTGGCAACACGATTCATCAAATTTATGTAAAATTATGGTCATTTTGGAATTTATTATTATTTACTATAACACACTATTAAACTATATATAGGTACTATATTATTATAAACAAAACATCGAAAAAGCTACAAAGACATCTTTCGAATACAACAACAGATAATATCACATCCCTGATTACTGTAAGTATGTGTGCTTATCTTATCATACTGCATTGATAGAGTTGGAAATTTAGAAAATTAGATTTCCCTGAATAGAATTAGAACTATTTCAATATGTTTGAATCCATATCTTAAAATATATGCAATCAGCAACAATAACATCGGTTATGGGGGAATGTATAAACGTTTTTCATTTTTTTAAGAATATTGTGTCAAAATTTCGAAACGATTAGAGCAAAATTGACAAAGTTACTAGTATTGTTATACCAGTTGGATTTTTATTCTTACCCTACCCGAGCGCGTTATTGTTACCTGTAAGATGTTTCGCTCTCTGTATACTGCATAACATTACTATCCTGTTCTATTTATTAATTTCATCGCAAGCACAAAAGTTCTTATACCTAAACTGTAAAGTGTCAGTGGGATAGTTGCATCAGCCATGGAATGTAATACCCAGGCTTTGCTTTGCGGTATATTTTAATTCGTAAAAAAGTTCGTAAAAGCATCTTATTTTTTTAATGTTATACTTGAATGTTAATCAAAAGATTTCGACTGTGTTAGGAACGAGCAGTTTTTCGTACGAATTTGACATCGAAGGAATAGTTTGTATCCTACCCTATGAGCGAGTGTATATCTTATGTATGAGATTTATGGTCTTTACGTATTCAAATATTCATACAAGATTAAATAGAAAATTTTTGTCTAATACTTAATCACCAAACATTTTGAAGATTTTATGATTTTCGTACACGTACTGCACGGCGTGGCTAACGAGACCAAAACTTCAACAGGCAAAATTTCTTCTCTTTTAATTCTGCTGTAGATTCGCTTTATTCTACTGTATTGCATTGGAAGAAAATATCTACTAGTTATTTGGAACCAATTTTTGGTTCTTAAAAGTACCAAATCGTTGAGTTTCTTGAATTGTGAATTTTCTGCAAAGCTTCTGCTGCTGAATATGTTGGAAAATATTTACCACTTTTTGGGACAGAACTTTGCATTAATCTATCTCCCAAAATACGCCAGATCCACTAAAAATCGATGCAAAAATTTCCACTAGTGCGATTCTCTAGTCAATGTTGCACATATTCTTCGTGTAACTAATTTATTCATCCATCTTCGGCGCGAACATTCTATTACTAACGCCTGTCTCGAGCAACGTTGAACTATTCACTGCACGAAAGAGAGAAAGGTGAAAATGAATAAGCAATAATCGTAGAGAACCCGAATCTACTAATAAACAGGGCCGTCGAGAGGAAAACCCGCGCTCGGGGGAAACAAAACAGCGTCGGATTCGTTCACAACAAAGGCGAAGGAAAGCGAACGATAATCATTGGCGTTCGTTGCATTTTTGATATTCAAGCAACATTGGCTCCAGTCGCTCAATAAGTCACAACCGCTTTTGAATACATTCAATCGCACTTTCATCTGATGAGAAGAACCAGTTCAATAACGCTGAATACAAGGATAATTTTTTTAAATATTACCATTTAATTCTGTTATTAGTATATCACGTCACTATACAAATTCACTATGTATCTCACGACACTATAAATCTTGTATAATAAACGTCACATCACATATGCGCATTTCGAATACAATTTATATTCTTCTTCAGTGTGATAGTTTTGTTTTTCCGGCTGGTGGATGACAAAACTGTTACTCCTGTTCAGGGCCGTCGAAAGGTCCGGAGGGCCTGAAGCCTCCAAGTTTTTAAAGAACTGTGAGCATGGGAATATCATCGAATTAAAAGATTTTTCAAATAAATTAATTTAACAAAATAATTTACATGCTAAATGTGTTATTATTTTTTTTTCTTATGAAGAATTAGAAACAAGGTTAAAGTTTCGAAATTCCGTACCCCTTAAAAAAGTATGGACCCGGGAGGAATCTTCCCTTTCTCCTTCTCTCTCGGCGGCCATGCTCCTGCTGATAACTGAGTACGTGTAAAAATTGGTCCTTTTCCGTCTAATGCACAAGACGAAATTATCAAATTTTGATACGCTACGTTTTACAAATGTTACCGAATAGTTACATTTGCTGGATATGTTAGATAAATAATTTCACGCGTTTCAAACTAGTTGTTTCAAAATAACTTATTCAGAACCTATTTTTGCATTTTTTTTCCCCAGGAGTGATAAATTTTGCAAGGTGCATCATATTAAAATCACCATAACGTTCCCGCGTTCTTGCTGCTAAGATACAAAATAATCTTTAAAACACTGAAGAACGAATTATGACTTTTAGGCATAAGGATATAAGTCATAAATGTATTCCATAACTTTGTCCTATGTTATAAATGGAAAATTCGCTAAGACTTATACTTTACATGTTTATAATATAAAAATGTTTGAATGAACTTCATTGGTCACGTTTTATGATGAACATTTTGTAATATTGAAAATTTTGTCCTGTAAATTAAATCAGAACTTGTTTTTGTTTTACATTTCATGAACCAACTGTTAAACAATATTTTAAATCTATTTTAAGTATAAACCAATCCATACTGAAATCTTATCACATCACATTTGCGATTTTGATGACTCGTGTTTCCTATGAGTATGGTTCATAAGTTGAATTTTCCCTCCTAATCGAAAAAAGAAATTGGTTTCCTTTTCGTTGGGATACATTTTTTATGTATGATGATTCCCCGAAAAATCCTCTCCAGAGAAAATTTCAAGTTGTTTTACGACTGGAAAAATGAAATTTGCAAGATTAATTCGTTTATAAATTTTTACTGTCTTGAAGAAACCGGCAGGTCCAGATCCGAAATTCCTTCCTCGTTCGCTTTTTTGTCTTGATGAAATCATAAGAAAAAATTATGACATTTTCACATTTCGGCTAATTGATGAGATTTTGACTGTTCATGAAATACCTCTTAATGGAACAGATTTATAATTATGAAACTCTTAATTGCTTTTTCATCAGTGTAGGTATTTTGTTAGTTTTTGAAAATTCCCACAATTTACGGGAAGAACTATCTAAATCCATTTACCCAAAAAATTAAAAATCAGTTCTAAAACGCGAAAAATCGAAGAATATAAAAAGAAGAAAACGAAACGTCAATTCAGTCTGCCTTTATACTCCATTATGACAGATTTATACCAAAAGTAAAAGAAACTACAGATTGAGAGAGAAGACAAACGAACACTGCATTGTATATGTAATCAACGTTTGAAATCATTGGAACTAAAAAATACCAACTGCGAACAATTAATCAAACATTAAAATAATAACATCTTCCAGATTTTGAAACAATCAAATCATTGAAGTAATCCGTTATTGAAGGAATCTTTAGATAAATTTTCAAGCCAATCGGAACAAAACTCTGGAAGTTATGGGCCTTTATCTTGCCTTATTTCATACTGCAAAGAAGCAAGAGTTCGGCGACAGGCCCAAGAGTTCTGCTTTGATTGACTTGAAAATTTGACAAAGTATTCTTGGAATGTTTTATTATAACAAATGCAAAGAAAAACTATGATTTTGCGAAAATGTTAGACTTTACGCTCTACCCTGATGTTCTCCTTTTGCATTGTTCGTTACTTTGGGAAGGTTTCACAGCTACAAAATGGCGGATTTTTTCTTGAAAAATCGTAATTTTGGCTTATTGTGATATTTCATTCAGCTGTTTATTTTATTTCTCAGTAAAGGTTTTCCCAGTTATACATTCTGGGAATGATTAAGTTTCATTGGTTTTGATTCCTAATATATAAATAGAAACATATGTTCCTTGCACCATATTCAACTAAATAGATAGTGTCAGAGTGATGTTGGATTTGAACATCATGTTCGGTTTATATATTTTAGCCAATTTCCGAATGGAGAGGAAAACACACCGTTTTTCATAGAGAATGTTGTAATTATCCTCGGCGAAATACGAAGCCGAGGTGGAATGCACAAATATATAAAAAAAATACCATACCTCACTTGAGATGACGCCGAATTGATGGCACAGCAACTAAGGCTACATTGCCAATTAATTTTCGTTTATAGTCCAATGGACTTTCTTTTCACTTGACTACAAGCGAAAATCTCGCTGTGTGGCTGCGTCCAATCGTCAAAGTACGGCTGAAAACCCTTTCTTTCTTGCGAAATACTCTAATTTTCTCCGGACTAACACGATGCAACGTACTCACCCGTTGAGAGTTTCACCGAAAGTTCATGATAAACTAACTAAGCATTGCTTAGTAACGTTCAAGTCAAATGAATAGTTGAAGTTATAGGTTTTGACTTTTGACAGTGAACCGGATTCATCGAGGGGTCATATTTCACTGGTACATACAAAATCACCGACTATTCCATTTTGAGTTTATCTTTGTTTATATGATCCAATCTAAAGTCGACATCGATTCGGAAATCATAGTGAATCCGAATGAATAGAATTTCGAGCGAAAATGATTCACTCATTCGGCTTGGATCCATAATTCATTCCGAACTGGGTATGTTGGATGCTGAGACAAACATGTGGATAGGATTCTCCAATCCTGTTAGGTTACCAAAACTTTAATAATTTGACCGATTCTACATTGTGTCATTTAGACTACTCTAACTTTAGAGTGTACATACGGTCTCACCAGTGAAGCTCAGACCTGGCTCTCGGTCGCGTCAAAGCGTAACGGGTAAAAATTGGTCGCCATCTTGCCGTTCGGTGAATGAAGCAAGTTTGGCAGAGAAAAAGTGCTGTTTTGGCGACAGCCGGATGCAAAATAGTGGAAAAATTGGAGTAATGATGTAAAAATCTGCCGTAAAATAGTGTAAAATGAAAGTAGATCGGATGTTTTCGTTGCGCAACCCAAATGTGATCAGCAAAATAGAGTGGAAATGGAGGAAAAATGGTTTTGAAAAAGCGAGCGCCAAGCGTCCTGAAATAGTGTAGATCACTTGCAAAAACGCTTTATTTCGGTAGTAAACTGTTGTGAAAGTGAATAATTGAGATTGTTGAACTGCGAGAATAACAAAATAATAGGAAAGTGTGGTCCACAGGTAATTTTGAGCGAAATAATTATTGTCCCGTTGGCGTCATTGAATGGTTTCTCCTCCCAGTGAGTGTGTCACGTTCACTCCAATGTAAAATTGTACAGATAGAACATTGAATTGGAAGTATGAAGTGGGTGGTAGGGCTGGCTGTGAAGGATGTACAAAGGCGATGGATGAAGAAACGGGAATGGTGCGGGTAAAAAATAACGGCCAAATGACAGTGCTGTAGTTGCTGTTGTGAATGATGCTAGAGGAAGAAAAGAGTAACAAACAAAACACGGGCAAAATCGGAACATTTGTTTAATCAGTCCAGAAAAGTAAAGTCTCAGTCCAGAAAAGTAAAGTTTGGTAAAGTTGTGGTATTGCTTCCAGTTGAATATTTTTCTTATTTCATTTTGAAATAAGGAAATTTTTTTAATAAAATTTCTTATAATGGAAATGGCTTTTTTACAATAATTTTTCGGAGACTTGAGTGTAAGAGTTTTGCTTATTTTTTATTGCATACGAAAATGTTAAATTTGTTGGTCATTTGTCACGACAAAGCATAATTCATCGAATTGATACAGTTTTATTACATACAAATTTCTTATATTCTCAACAGGATTCAGGGATTATTCAAAAACTGATTCTAACACCTTAGAAGACATTGAAGAAAACGTGCAACGTAATACAACATGTTTTACGCTCACATTGTGCTGGCCAAGAAGGGCCCTCTGGCCCGGATCTGGTTGGCTGCCCATTGGGACAAAAAAATTACCAAGGCTCATGTGTTCGAGACTAACATCGAACAGTCGGTGGATGGTATCATGCAGCCAAAGGTGAAATTGGCTCTGCGAACATCTGGCCATTTATTGCTCGGTGTTGTCCGGATATACGCCCGAAAGGCCAAATATCTGCTAGCCGATTGTAATGAAGCTTTCGTCAAGATTAAGGTAATTGATGTTCATAAAATATTTGATGAAGACGACTCTATTCAACTAATATTACCACCGTTGTGTTGTAGATGGCTTTCCGACCTGGAATGGTTGATCTGCCGGAAGAGCATCGGGAGGCGGCTGTCAATGCCATTACGTTGCCGGAAGTTTTTCATGACTTTGATACGCCGCTTCCCGAGTTGAATGACGTTGACATCGAGGCTCACTTTTCCATCAACCAATCCCGTGCCGATGAAATCACGATGCGCGAAGACTACGGCACCTTACCGATGAACATTCACGACGATGGCTTCGGCGATATGGGATTCGACGACACACCGGATATTGTCCGTGAACGAATTGAGGAGCCGATGGAGGTAAGTTAATTCCGGAACAATTTGTAGATTGATAACTGTCTTTCTGTGTTGTCTCCGCTAGCTGTAAGATCTTCGTTTACGTTTATTTTCCGTTTAGTTTGATGAAAAACCATTTGGAAAATAAATTCGGAAAAGCGCACAAACTTAGCACACTTGGACCAAAATTTTCCTGTTGTTTCGATGTACTTTCCTATCTCTCTCAGACTATCGGACAAAGTAGAACAGATAATGCAAAGCAAGATTATTTGGTTCAACATTTTGATTACCTTCAGTATTGTCGCGGGTCAAAATCAAACAGTCAAAAAGCAGATTATTCGTTGAAGTTGTTCCTAATTTATTTTCCCTAGTAGCCTTATATATTTTGACTATTTTTCCAGTTCAATTTTGCCTGAACAATCGATTTTGTTTCGGTTTTGATGGAAGAGCTCTCTCATAATTGATTCCCCCTGTTTCTCTCTCTCTCTGTTGTTTATATTACTCTCCTTTTCACTCGCGCCAATCATCGCCAAACAATCATCATGACCTGCCACCAAACAAACAACCAACACGTAAAACCCTAAAACAAAAATATTGCAAAACACGTTGCTCTGCGGTTTCCTTGCGTTGGTTGGCAAACAGGAAGTGGAAGACGCACCGGAGGCGTCGCTGGTGGACGCGGATATGATAACGGGTGAAAGTAAGCTGGCAACAGAGCTTGTAAGCAGCGGAACGGACAGTTCCGGCAAGGAAAAACCGGACAAGAAGGGCCTTCGAGCCCGCGCTAAAAGTCTGTACGAAGAGCTAAGCGAACAACCGCCCCAGGATACCCGATGGAACGAGTATCTTGTAAGTAGATTACCTGAGAGAGATTTCCTTGATCGAATCAATCTACCTATCAACGAATACGAAAAAAAATAATGAAAGAGCTTTATCCTGCTTACTTTTTTTTCCTTTGAGTAACATTAACCTTTTTATAAGTAGTTGTTGAACCCATGTCTGAGGGAAGGTAGCCTTCCTTGGCCGTGGCACTAATGTTACTGTTCTACATCTTTTACTCGCTTTATCACCGACACGTTTCTATTTGGCATTGCGTGCTTTTCCTGAATTGTTTTTCTGAATGGTTTGCGAATGACGTTTTCGGGTATTATAGTAGATTTAAGTTTATTGATTTAACATGAAAATAATGAAAACTATCCAGCGTCCAGGTCGGATTTCAGAGCAAGATTTCCGATGTTACTAGTAAACATGTAGTGATCCATTGAACCGTTCATATGAAATCGGATGAGGCTCAGTTTGATGGAAGCTGAATAATACGCATGAAAGTTCCATCGCAGGGAGAGGCTTAGAATCTGTATAAGCTTTTGACATGTTGATTCTCGATTGTACTTTCAACTAACAACAATATTTTATAACTATAGGAATGTTTGAATCTTGACCAATTCCGACAATCTTATGTTTTAATCATTGAAAAGTAATTTCCATATTTTCAATGCTACTAATTGATATGAGTTAATTCAATTCAATTCAATTATCAAAATGATTTTTTATAAGCTCTAACTGTACGATTCAGATAAACCCTATCTCCTTAGGTTTTCTTTACGTTTCGTCTTCGTCCAGTCAGTGCATCGGGGTGACCCGTTTGGCATGAAGTCACTTGGCATGAAGCCGTTTATCATATTGCTGTTTGGCATAATGATTGTTTGACATAATCACATTTGACAGTAAGAGAAACTTTATATGCTAAAGTCGTTCCTTTGTCCTAACACATTTTTGGGTGCATAATTAAAAAAATGATCGCGCGCCCGTCATGTCTAGCGTAATATTTACAGAAATTTTATTTTATCAAATGGTAAAACAAGAGGATATTCTCTTGTCGAAAGGCTTTGAACGTTTTAAAAAAAACTTTCATTGTTCGCGATATGTTCGTATGATTGAAGATATACTTTGCAATACTCTGATCGATGAGACTTAGAGCAGTGCACAATAGCACATAAGAAGAGCCTAAGACCATTCGCTCAGCGGCCGCTCACTGTAAGAGTGATACATATCTCTATCCAGTATACCTCATATGTAATCTATTCCATATTCTGCTAAAAAAGGTTAAGCTTCTATACTTTTAATGCAAGTGCAATATTTCCGACAAGTGAACTTCTGTGTCTGGTTATTAAAGCCGACCTTTACTGCTGTCCTGTTGAATTCAGCAATTAATTTCAAGCATCACGTCGAATACATAATCTCTGAAGCTTCTACCAGGTGTGCCAGTTTATAATGCGGAATCTTCTCACAAAATGCCGCTGCAAGCAGGGATAAGTTCACCATCTGTTGCGTCATTTTTTCACAGTGTACTCGTCAGTGGAAAGATTCAGAAGGTGAATAAATAGGTTCCTCACGAGCTGAATGACGGACAACGTCAACGTTGAACGAAATTTACTTTCCCGGCATGAAACAAATGATTCCTGCTCCGGATCGTGACATAAAGTAAGAAATGCATTTATTTTGAAAAACCCCAAGCCCAGGAAATCATGGGTCGACCCTGCCCAAGCATTGATATCAACTACAAAACCCAATCCCTTCGGGAAAAAAACGGAGGGATCAAGAAAAAGTTCTCAAACCAGGGGACACTGTAAATACTAACACACGCACAGTGAAAGCAGTCAAGAACATTATTTCTGAGCTCAAATGGAAAAATTTGCCGCACTCCTCATACTCCCCAGATTTGACCCCTTCCGTTTATCATTTACTTTCATCGATGTCTTGCTCTTACTGAAGATGTGGGGAAAAAATGACTTCACGGCTGGATCGCTTCGAAAGATGGGCAGTTCTTTTGCCGTAGTATTTCTGAGTTGTGGGATAGATGGACAAATGCCTAGCTTCCGTAGGCAACTACTTTGAATAAAATATTTTGAGCCTATTACCTACAATCAACAAGTATTTCCATTCAAAAAATCCCACAAAATTAGCTGGCACGCCTGGTGAGACACTTGGTTGCATTTTTCGTATCTCAAAAGATTTTTTATGCACCTACTGCCTAACGTCAATGCATTGCGCACTGGTTCGTTCCATTCTTGAATATACTTCTGTCGTCGGGTCGAGTTTCCTTTTATGAACTTGACATCCAGCGCATCAAATGTGTTTAGCATACATTTTTTCGCTCCTACAACCTTCTAAGCTAAGCTAGAAAACTGAATCTGTAATAATTTTTTTTGAGTCATAATTGGATAGGAGTATTCAATCGTTTTGTACATGTATTTGATTTTTTTACTGTGTTGTAACGCGATAAAAAGTTTGATTTAAAACTTCAGTTTAGGCATTTTTCCGGAGTCCAGTGCTTGAATGATAGGTTTACCTCGAGGGCTAGATTTAATACTTAGTATTGAGCTTACGACAATTATTCTGTTGGATAATTGTAATCTACTGATATAAAAGACGAGAAGGTTTTATGCCTGTTGGAGAGAGCGATTTCAGCTCCAAGCGGCATAATTTTGTTATTTTATTTTTTAATTAAATGTTTATTGTTTCTATTTTGTTAATTGGTGTAGGGAAGGGCTCCCTATTTCATCTCATTTGTAAGGACGTTACCTTAAAACCCTGATTCAGCAAATCACTACGATTTTTTCATATTTCTGCTTAATTCGCCTAATAATATATAATAATAATAATTAAAAAATCAGCTAAAAACACTTCTGATATGTTCACTACTGTGCACCTAATTTCATCTCAAAGGTTTTATATTCATCCTATCGTTGGTCCTTTATTCATCCCATAAATTAGCAATGGCGACAGCAATCAAAACAAAAATAGTGCACTATTACACTTACCGGTTTAAAATGTCAGAATTTTCGTTAAAAAGGGCCTAATGCCAACTATGACACAACACACGATATTTTAAAAAACAGTTAGGAATCATTCCGACGTTTAAATTTTTTTGGATCGTTTTTATTACCTTTCGTTTCAAATTTAAAATTTTACTCTGCAGTTAATTTGGAGAACTTGAAAAAAAAAAAGAATTGTTTCTATATAGGCATTAACCCTTCTTGAAACAAAATGCAGAATCAGAGATGCCATTCATACAGATTTATCTGTATTGTATAGATTTTTGCGTTCGCGTTCGTTAAATCAGATTACAGATTTTCTAAATTTAATACAGATTTGTAAAGGTTCAGTGAGTGTAAAGTAAAACGTTAGACTTTTCTCTCTGAGTATCTATTAGTATTTGATTGCAGTACTTCTTTAAAAGTTTATTAATCAACGGACAAATCACATGTTAAAATGGAAATCTTTTGTGCGAATGTTTGATGATGAACACTGATAAACATCTATATTAAAATTTAAACCCAATTTGAATTTGATTTGAATTTAATTCATTTTATTAGTGAACACAGATAGAGCAGATACATATTTTCTATGAAAATATCTGGCATCTCTGTGCACAGCCGATTAAAAACACACATTTAACAGTGTTATGGTGACGTATAGCGGAAAGAAACCAGTGCTACTAGATTTGCCACAATGGTTATTGGATTAGTATTTAACACGCTCTATTTGGTAATATTAGAATCCGAAACAGTTTTATTTTTATATAAATATCAATGATATAATTAAACTAATGTAACGAATACCAAAAAGTACTTGTTGATGATAATTTAAAGAAGAAAAAATAAATGTTTTTATTCAACATTATAAGAAAACTTGGCAACCTTGCGATTTGAAATTAGATGAAAACAAAGCGCAATTAAGTGAATTAAGTGCAAATTTATATCTCATATTTTTCATTGTTTTTATTGCTTATCAGGTAATTTCAGAAGTCTTTAATCGTTGAATAAATAAGTGGAAAGTGAACATTACTAACTATAAAGTCATCCAACATTGAATAGTTGTGTAATTATGTGAAATAGTGATCATGTTTTGAGACGAATCGATTAGTAAATATACAGAAACATGATTAATTGTAAAACTTCAGTCGAAAGTGGTTCCTAAATCAAAAAGTGAGTTTATTTTAAATGAAAAAAGCGATCGTTGAAGGTTTTTTAACTATTTTTTCAATTGGAAAGTGTGGCAAAACCTAGAATAAATGTTTTAAAACGTTCCACAGCTTTGTTCAGGTACGTTTAAAGATATGATTAATGTTCAAAGTTATGAGGTGAAGGAATGAGATGGAAATTGGAGCTGCGATGAAATAGGGAGCCCTTACCCTGGTAAAATAAAACACGGTTAGCTTTCAAGTTACAAATTTTGATTCGATTTCTGTTTAGAAATTTATCACATTTTTGGCAAAACTCAAGATCTACACAATCAGCCCAACGCTTCTCTAAGATTTCAATACCTTTCATGTAGAACGATTTATCTTTGTCCTCTAAATAAGCGTTTGTTTCAGCGATGATTTCTTTGTTTGAGTAGAATCTTCTTTTTTGGAAAATTTTCTTGGAGTCAGCAGTCACTCGACACTATATCAGCATAGCATGCCGCTTTTGACACGGCGCATTACATTGATGAAAGAGCACTTTTTTCTTTCTTGTTTAGGGTCGATTGTAGCCGATTTTGTTATTCATACGTATCAATTGGCTATTGATAGTCTTAGTCTTTCAAGATAGTTAATGAACAACATTTTATGAGCGCCCCAAAATACTAAGGTTACAGCCTTACCGGTTCACGTTTACGTTTTTGGCCGCCTTGAGCGAGTCTCACCGACTGCAGTCCACTCGGCTGTCGAACGCTTTGACTGCGGTGTTTAGTGATGGATCCAGGTTTCGTCCATTGTCACTGCCGTATGACATTTTTAAAATTCAAAAGAGCACACAATTCTGCTTCGCGGTTTTTAAAATAATTTCGTGGACTCGACCACGGTTTACGGACTAATTACCTTATTTGGCCGGCTGGAGCGTCCAGCTTCTTCAGTACGAGCACGTTTGAACTCAGAATATCACCGACGAAAGGTTGTTTTTGATGGAGCAGGATACCACTTCTCAAATCATCAAAAAGCAATGATAGATTAACTCACGAAATTGGTTTTGAGTTTATTGCTTTGAGAATATCAAGACTAGCGTTACTTAAATCACTGTAACTCGTGAACTAATCATGAGAATGTCATGAAATTATGACAGGTATATTTCAAGGTTATTACTCATTACGGTCATTACGTCATCGGTGAACAAGCTTTCATAATAAAACGAACCGAATTTATTCCAGAATCAATTTTAATAAATCGATATTATTAACTCGTACTATTCTGTTTATTAATCTTTTTTTTAACTACCGGCTTGTTACGCAACTTTTTTTTTGTATTTTTTCTATTTACTTCAAAGTTTTTTGGTATGTTTCGAAAATAGTGAATCGAAGAGACTACAAATGTCGGTTGGTTGCGGTTAGCTAAGATAGTAGACAGTCTATTAAATTTTCCTGTTCGGAATAATATTGCTGTAGTTAACAATACACTAACAGATACTCTATTCCATTAACCTATTCATGACACTATTTCTATCCAAAATTTGAAAAAAAACGAACAATTTGAGTCCCGAAGATGCGGTATAACTAGTAATATTCTTTTCATAAATCATTGTATTAGCACGTATAATATCGAGCCTTGAGTTTGATTTGTCACAGCTAATGGTACATTTTTCCTCCTCCAAAAACCACCAGGATGACCTTTTCACCGATCCGGTAGCACCGCCTCCTGATCTGGAACAGGAGAAGGAACCGCTGCCGGGCACCTCTCGCTCTCTGCTGGAATCGTTCGATCCGCATCATCCGCACGGTGTGGACAACGATGGATTCGGTGACGAAGGTTTCGGTGCCGAACCGGCAGCCGGACTGTTCGAGGGAGACATTTTTGAGGACGCTCGGTTGGCACCGGAACCGGAACTGCCGGACGCACCGGCTCAAGTACAACGAGGAGAGGAAAATGATAGTGACGATGATGACGACGATCACTTCGATGCGGGCGGTGCGCCTTCGCCCGCTGCCAGTTCGGACGGTTCACGGCCACCGTCGCCAATCATGACGCAGCAGTTACTGGATGAGCTGGAGAAACCTGGAACCAGTCAAATTCAGGGTCCTACGAAGGCACCCATATATCATGATGCAGCAGCACTGGAAGCCCCAGCTACACCTGCATCCGATCCACATCACGATGAAGGTGACAGAAGAATGGACACCGCACCGGAACGGTCTGGTGAAATAGGGGCCATGGATGAAGAGGGTGACCATGCAGAGCAAACAACTCTATTACAAAACGAAGAGGAAAGTTTCGCACTAGCACCGGTGGATGCTTCCGCATTGAAAGGTGTAACAAAAAGTAAGCGGAAGCGAAAGCTGATTGTGGATGAGGTCAAAAACATCAGTGGGGAAGAAATGAAAAGTCAGCTTGCAAACACTTCGGACATAGTGACGACACTGGATCTGGCACCTCCAACGAAACGGTTGATGTACTGGAAGGAAACTGGTGGAGTGGAGAAATTATTTGCATTGCCTTCACGTGATATCCCAGCGCGGTGTCTGTTCAAAAATTATCAACGTCATTTGACCTCCCGATCGATAGGTATCGAAGATTTTACGGTTCTCGGTCCTTTGGATGTGTTGGGTGTCGAACAGCAGCAACCAGAACGACCGGAATCTCCGGTGGCTCAACGGCGCGGCAGGAAGCGGAAGCAACTGGAACTGCTGCCCCCAGAAACACCTGCCACGCCGATGATGCCAATGACACCAGCAACACCGGCTCACCTGGATCAGACATCTGTCGATCAGATGCGAGAAGCGATTGATATGCCACCACCAACACCAATCTCGATGGAGTTACGTGATCAAGAGATTTGTCCTGATATCAGTCAAAATTACCCGATGGATGGAAGCATGATGCCACCACCTGCTACTCCAGGCCTCAGTCATCTGGGCAGTCCAAATCTAGGAATGCACACACCGCAAATGATGCCACCTACACCGGGAATGCCAACAATCCCGATGACTCCGGGAGGGTTGGACCACGGTGGTTTAAGTCTGGCGGGTTTACCCCACGGAGGTTTAACACCAAGCGACTTGCACCATGGTGGTATGACTCCGGTCGGTTTGCAGCATGGTGGAATGACACCAGTCGGACTGCAGCACGGTGGCATGACTCCTGCCGGGTTACAACATGGAGAAATGACTCCTGGCGTTCTGCAGCATGGTGGAATGACTCCTGCCGGATTGCAGCACGGTGGAATGACTCCTGCCGGATTGCAACACGGTGACTCCGGTCACGTTATGCCGGACCTGCCAGGAGCGATGACACCGCATGGGTTGGATCATGGTGGAATGACTCCACATCATGCCAGCTTGGAGAGTATCGATCAGATTCCAAATCTTCCAGCCGATCAGGTTTCATCGATTTTGAACGAACCAGGAATGGAGAACTTCTCCAACATGGGTTACGAGGCTCATTCGCATTCGCCTGCACGGGGTGTCCTTGCCGATGACGTACACAACGAATGGAACCAAGATTATGAGTTCCCTAATTCGGTGGGAGCGGTAAGCGTGAAGAAATTTATTTTTATGAAACAAAATTTTAATTTGTTCTCTTTTTTTTCCCAGCAACAAGCCAGCGAAGAGCAGCAAATCGACGAAACGATTGAACAGTTCGAAGAACGTGTATTGAACAAGCGTGCTGCACAGCTGTTTCTTTCGGTTCGCACTCGACTACTCAAGTCCGACAATATGGTTCTGTCAGATATGACACATCGAAACAACAAAAAACAGGTTCGTTCATAGTTTGGTTTTGCTGCTTCGTGACAGTCTTTGATAACCCGTGCATTTCTTTTATTCTTACAGGCGGCTCAAAAATTCTACTCCCTGCTTGTGTTGAAAAAGTTCAAAGCCCTGGAAATCTCGCAACCTAAACCGTACGATGATATTCTTATCAGTCGAGGTCCAATGTTCGATAATCCCAAGTTATAAGTTGTTGTCCGCATGGTTCTGTTTAGCAGGCTTAAGCTTAACAGCGACACTATTCAGTTTAAGGTTAAAAATAAGTATTTTGTTAGTATATTAAGAAGAAAGATGTTATTTCAGTAGGATTTTAAGTTGAACATGGAAAATTCAATAGCTTGTAAATAACATAAAGTAATAATTTAATCTTATAGGAAGAAAAACACCGAAATTTCTTATCAACAATTTGGATCATTTGCTTGCCAATGAAATTTTCCAACTTGTTGAAGGTGGCCCGGATTGTTGCTCTCAAATGATGTTGACTCGAGTAAAGTTTGTATAATTTATCATCTCTGTGCTGTTTCAGCACATTTAGCACGAAAGCATGATGTGTTATTTCATCACAATGAGTTTTTTTCTGCGCAGGCCACATGCTTTTGCTTAAATGATAAGCGGATAAAGCTGTAAAGAGATGAATATGCTTTTTATGTAAATATTTGTCTATTGGATAGGATGAACATTTACGCTACAAAAATAAGCGGATGTTGATAGCAAAAGTACTAACGAACAAAACTAAACGATAAGAAAGAAACGAAAAATTTCAACAAATTTGTTTGAGAACTGCTGACTTGCACTTTTGCTTAGCGTAAAGGCGGAAGCCACCGGAATCTCAAACAAGAACTATTTGAGCTGCATTTATTGTACTGTTTTGAGCCGAGCAAGTCAAACTATAGAATAAAAGAGGTTTTTTTTTGTTATTATGTTTTGTCGATAAGAGCACAGTTTATATTTGGTAATCGAAAATACATAGTTGGTTAATCTTTTCCATCGGTACACAAGAATGCTAGATTTGAAACGATTAACTGATTGTACTTTTTCATGTAATAAGTACTGTACAAAACTTAAACGAGTTAAAATAAAGTAAAACTTACATACCTAGTATTTTGTTGTTTTTTTTTGTAGTAACAATTGTATGGTAAATATAGCGTATGACCAACCAAGCATGGGAAATCTGCCCCCAAAGGGAACTTATATCTTTATATCATATTAGCAAGAGTTTGCGCTGGGGAAAATTTTCCCAAAATTTCAACCTTTCGCCTGTTATTTTGACGGAGCTAGGGAAGTTTTAGGCATTGTTGAGGTTTCACCTTTTCTATAATTTGTTTTTGAAGATGTAGGGTAATGGTACCCCTTTCATCTATGTTCCAGCACCACTCACATGCGGAACCCATTAGACAGAATGAGATCTGTTGCTTCTGTTTGATAGATTGAGTTTAAAAGTAAGATGAAATTAGATGCATTGAACGTCGAGTCATCGGCAAAACAACATGGCGACTCTACTAATAAGATGACTATTGGTACAATAGCCCTATTTCTTGCATTAAAAAATACTTAACAATTTTGAAACGCTTTTTTAAATCGCTGTGAATTTTATAGTAATTTTAGACGTGGTTTCACACTATTTAATTTTTTTCTACAAATCAACAACCAAGCATGTGTCTCCATTGAAGTTCATTTAGAAGGAAACGCATGGTGCATGAACTACTTGTACCGCTCTTCGACTTGTTATAATCGTTGAAAAGTTTCTTCGAACCGATCGCAGCTCAATAAACAGTAATGAGTGTGTAGGCGGAGAAGTTTTGGTAGCTGATAATCGGCGACTGACAGCGCAATTAATGCAGACAACGTCTGGCTCTTGGGTCGAATTAAGTAAGTCTTCTATTCCATTCTTATGGCGTTTTCTTTTTAATTTGCACTACACCGGTGCAGTACTACACTAAGGCATGAATAAACGAACAAAAATGACGAAAACATAAACAGTAACCATTGACTACAATAAACGATTCCATTGCACAGAGCTACATAAAACTTTTGATAAGTGCTACCCAGTGGGTTGACATCAAATTTTACGGGATATCAAGTGATATCGCACATGATATCATCGGATATCAAGTATATTCGTATATGGGTTTCTTTTTCCTTTCAGTTATCAGATATTTTCAACGTTTCACTTCTGATTACTCTATTTTACTAAATTATCTCTTCATTCAACCAATCAATTTCCGTCTAGCTTCGGAGAAAAGTTTTATTTAGAATGTTTTCTTTTTCCATGTTATAGATTGTCTTTCAGGATTATAAATTGAATGATTAAAATCAACTATTGTGCAAATCCGTTGATATTACAAAGTTGATAACAGAAATAACATATATCGGTATATTGAATGCATAGAAAAAAATACTTGATATTAATATTTCAAACAATAAATTTATATTTTTCTCGGTAGCCGGCTGCCCAAATCAACCAATATAACCAATTATTAATTTAATAATAATAATAATAAAAATAAATCGGAAATTTTGGCCTTTATTTGGTGATTTAAAATGATTTTATAACAACTGTTTACAATATGTCAATGCAATGAATCAACAATTTTGTCTTAATCCTATTCACTCGTTTATTTTGTATCACGTAATTTCACTTATAAAAGATAGGGAAGTTTTTATTCTTTACGCGGTAGTATTGCAAATTTTTCTTCAGTTTCCTCGAATAAGAGCTGTGAATAAAGACTTCCCAGGACTTCAATATAGGATATTGTTGAAACGTTCACTGAGTTTAGTGGTGCATCCGAGCATGTTGAAACCGGAACATACTGAGTCGCGCGCGAATAATACCAATACTGAAATATTTACTAACCGTGACAATTATGGAGTGCGCAGTAGCATATACGGCCTCTAGTAACAACAAGTGTTGGACTAGCATCCCTTCCCATTCCTTAGACGATCTACGTTCGAGCCTGGCCGGCGCCGGTTCTGATTATTGAATTCTGGAATTACCAGAAGATGTGCATTGAAGGATGATTTACCAGTCCCAGGTTGGATCATCTAGAAATTCCCTGTACAATTTCAGCTAATCCCGATCAGTAACGGAGTAGCAACCAGGGGTGGTCGCTCAAGCTATTCTGTACGTCGATCGATTCGAAATATTCCGATCGAATGTTCAATTTCCATTCTGCATTCCGTTCGAGCTGGATATGAACTCGAATATTATTCGTTCGAGTTGTTCAGTTTTCGAACATTACTCGATCGACTTGCGTACGTATTACTTATGTTCGGTTTAATCCGACAAAATTCGTTGCAAGCCGATTGAATCGATTCGCTCTCTGTATTAGTTAGTAAGTTAGTATATAAGTTCCTTTTCCCCATTACACAATACAAGTAGGTTTACAATTTTCCCTACTACAAATCTCAGAATTGCGGAAGCAAATGATGTCTTCATGGTAATAACCAAATCATGTATATAATAGGGCTGAAAAGTCACCCCACCAATTTAAATCCTTATAATTTAATTTTAACTCATACTCCAATAAATAGCTATTAAAAAAATTCGGTTTAGAATGATTCTAATTTGTTTATACAAGTGTTACGGTTTCGTTTACTAAGAAATTAATAATATAAATAATATAGAACGTGTAAGTAGTGTTGACAGCTTTGATAATTAGTGTTCAAAATTTCAAGTGTTCCCGAACGAGAGTCGATCGAATCATACAAGTCGAACGGAATAAAGAATGCAAAATTCGAACTCGAATGAAAGTGTAGATTCGTTCGTATCATAAATCCGTCGGATTGTAGAATCGGGGTGATAGTCTTCTTCGTGTCCGATAGTTTCCTATTTGTGGATTCTGCTCTGTCATTGAGAGTTTACTCGACTGTTACAGCCTAAGCATGCTACCCAAAAATTAACAGCGTCACGGATGATAACAACAGATTACTTTATCTTTTGAAATACGATTGCAACGAATCCGACACTGCCGCAGCTACAGATTTTTCAGAGCAGTTTTGCCATCAAGCAGTACAACATAAACCGCTGAGCAAATGTAAACTTCAAAATATACATGAGTTTGCAAAACACCTTCAAGTAAATGCCGCAATGTGAAGGAACTGTTTTGTGCCCTGAGCACAAAAATATGCTAATCCCTAAATGACGACCACGTAATTTTAACCAGTCTTTTAACTTCGTGGTTAACATCATTATCGAATGTCACTAGTGTTCCAAGATATATGAATTCGTCGGTAATTTCGTATCGTGCGCCATACCAGAGAGAAGAAAATCTTTATTTACTTGTATCGATAATACCATTTACTGATCTATGTTGGACGTTTTCGTTAATTTTAACAGATACACTTATTCCCAACAATGTTTCTGATAGAGCGACAATTACTAATTTAATGTTAAATCACAACACTACACACTACACTCTGCATTTTGATCGAATCGGAATATTTCGATTGATTCTCGATCAAGATACAGAATGCAAAATTTCGCATTCGATCGAAATACAGAACAAGGGTGATTGAATCTAGTAACCCATCATTATCATATTGTTAAAATGATAATTTGCAATCGATTTCGGTATGATCGGATTTAGAAATGTTTAATGTAACCTAATTCTTACATCCAAAAGAAATTTTTCGTCAAATTTTGAATAAAATCATACCATTTTTTAGCAAATAAACATAATTTGTAATTGTTGAACAATTTCATTTTACTAATTCAGGAAAAAAAAATTTTTCAACTTTTTTAAGAGTCATTTTAATGATCAAATAGAACCAAATTATCAACAGTTGTTGAACAAAAAATAACAATATTTTTTTCAAGTGATTTTACAAATTCTGACCCTATAGCAAGCGACAAGCTGGGTAAGGGAAATTCACTATTTGGTGTAGCTGAAGCACTGATGCCGTTGATATACGCCCCGATGTATACTACCGTGTATACATCTACCGTCAACCGGTAATACCGGATGTTTTTTTCCTACTAATCGGTGCGTGGGCAGTATTTGTGGTAGTAGTTTTCTTGTGAGTTAATTTGTCGCGATTGAGTTTAATGCTCAGTAAAAACTAGACAGATGTATCGTGTACACAAACGTGAGGTAGAAATCCTAGCAGAAGAGAACTTTCTCTAAAACAAATGTAAACAACTGACTGATGAACAAAGAAGGGTTCTTCCGGAACGAGCATCATGAACGAAGCGGTAATTAGTAACGATGCTGATAAGGCTGCGTAAGGGCCTGACTTGATCGTTCTTAGACGACGACTTGGGTCTTCGCCGCATCCCTCGATAACCAGTTGACTCAAACAGATTTCGAAAGGTGTCGTAAATGTGGGATTCGCCGTAAATGACTCCAAATGTGTGATAGTTGAGGCGATAGAAATAGATCCATTTACGAAATATAGATCTACCTGATCTGCATGTGAAACACTAAGAACTGTGATTTAGTTGATTAAGTTGCTACTAACAATTAGAATTATTTGTGTTTTAAGCTAGTTGTCAAATAAAAACATTTCATTGCTATCTTATATGACTTCCGTTGGTTCTTCTGTATTGTTCGATTAACGAAAGTGACATTTGATACAACCTGTGTAAGAAAAGGTATTCGATTCGAGAAACAATCGAACAATACGATTGATAGCACTTGAAAATGATTTTACTGTAGAGAAAGGTAGTAGGGTAAATGTACTTTTATTCATTTCCAATCAGGCATTCATCTAATATATGAAAGCCATGAGTTAGATTGAACTCTGCTACGTCTGTTCAATGCTTTGGCTTAATAGGTGCAATCGCTAGAATGACCAATGTGAATTAAGTGGCTTCGATCACATTGCACCCCATTAATTGTAGACCGAGTACTGAGCAAATTAATTTGACTCGACTAATGGGACTCTAGTTTGCAAACATTTTCGAATCAATATTGGCCCATGCTTATCAGCTTCCGTAAAAATTACTAGCAAAATTAGTATAAAGTACTTCGGCTTCATATACAACATTGAGAAATACAAGGAAAACTATTTCGAATGATCCCGCCTGCCTTAACAAAAACTAGGGTACCCGTAACATAACTCATCTCATTAGGTTGTTTGCAACACTGTAACAAAATTTCGAGAAGTTGTTGATTACTTTTAATCTTTCAAATATGTTTCTGGAATATGAACTTTTTTTCTTTATTACTCATTTATTTATAGTCGCTTAATCAGTAACGTTCCCGTGAGTATTTCATTGCAATACGGCTGAGAAACATAATTTTATCTAATTCTGGTAAAAATGATGAAAATTGGTTGATATTAACACTCTTTTTCAAAACGACATTCTCAGTATTTCCATGCCCCACATTCACAGTGGTATGCCCCACAACGAAAGACATTATGCCTAATGATATTTTCAGTTTATTCATATTTTGCAACAGACGACAACTGTCAAACTTGCATAGTAGAAAAATGCTGCGAAATGAAAGTATTATTAATCAAATTTGTGATTACACAAGTTTTGAACGTTTAAAAAGGAACGGGACACTAATGCTTTCCCGATCAGATCTCCAGAATCGCAAGTGTAAGCCATGTTATTTTCCAACGCGATCAATGAGCCAATTGTAGTTTTCAAACGAACTCCAGATTGCCGGAATCGGTTCAGTCATCTCAAAGAAAATTGAATGGATTACAAATAGTGCGATTCGTTGGTTACATTTTATTACTTATATCATCATATCTTCGAAATCGATAATATCTTACATATGCCTCCAGAATTCTATCAATGGCCCTATAATAGCTTTCAAATATACCTATGATAGTTGGAATCGATGACATTTCCTGATCTTGTCGAGATAAGTCGAATGATATATGGCAAATGAATTAAGGACTTATCAGCGGAAATTTAGCTGTTATCTCGGCAAAAGCGATTCGGATTGAATCAAATATAGAAAGGATTTTTCTTTATTATTGTATGAAATAATTATCACAAAAGCTGAGGTTGTCGAAAGGGGGTATATATTAATTTGTCTGTAAATCTGCAGATTTCGGGTATAGTGCTGCAGACATTTTTTGTTGTGCAGACTTTGAAAATCCAGTTTTTCGCAGACCAAATTTACAGACTTTTGAAATTGCTGCGACCTTTTTTTATCGCCAAGTCAGTTTTGCGTGTCATACTTAATTGAGAAATTGCTACCAGCAAGGCATGCTTGCTGACTGCACATTTGTATTTACATTTACAGATCCTGTCTGCAGATATGTGAAATTTTTACATCTGCCATCTGGCATCTCTGCTTAGGACAATTATTTTCATTGTTCCCTAACGCATCTATCAGGAAATGTATGGAAAGTAGATAGTTTTTTATTTCACGTTTTTACGAAATATAGGAATCAGTATGATTTTCTACCTCCACCAGCAATGGCGACGTGGTGCCTTTCAATATTGACAAGAGACATTAGATGACAGATATCTCCCCGAGTTTCAGTAAAAGCCAACTCACTGTTCGATATCTCGGCAGGCGGATTTGTTGATCTCGGTATATTTGTTGTCGGCAAAAAACGCGCTTTACCGAGATATTAGAATATACCGTTAACGAAACTCGGAACAGAGCAAGTGGATTACTGAACAATCAATAAAATATCATATTGCCGATCTAATACGGCATTTCAATATACCGAGCATCTGTTTTAAGTGTGTAGGAGTCTCCGGGGTTCCGATCAAAAGTTGGTTTTATCAGCAATTTTATAACGTTATGTACACAGTCAAACAAATGAAACTTAACCTCGGCAGAATAATATTCATCACGTAAACATTGATCTGTAATCACCGCTTGAGTTCCTTTTGCAATAATGAATTAAATCATGTAAATTTCAATTTTTTTTATAGATTCATTGAGATTTTACACAATTTGCTCAATTTTCTGCTAACTGTGATTTCACACGATTTTGTGTGGAACAATATTGACGCAAGACTTATGTCAAAGTTTAAGACCCGCCATATTGAATTATTGTTTTGACGGCTGTGGAATGTTCTTAAGGTAAATTGGAAATGGAAGACATCATTAAACGCTCATACTTTTGTAAAGAAAAATACTTCTAAACTCATTGGAACGTAAGATTGCATGATTGCCCGTTTGTTAGCTGTGTAATAAGGTTTCGTTCCTTCGCTTCAAATCGGGAGAATGTTCGAAAAAATGATAATGGGAATACATGTGAAACCAAATTTAAAGTGTTTCTGAAGGTATATATTCCATTTCCTAACATCCCTTTCCTTCAAATTTATTCATTATTTACTCAGAGAACTGTATCGATCAAATGACCGTTTCCATCAGATGCACAAAAAGCGGTCTATTTTGGGCATTTTAAATTATATTTGATTACAATTTCGGACGTAACAGAAGCAATTTCCGCTGTAATATTACCATTCAGTAGTTCGATAGTCCTCGGTTTGCTGGCATACACCTTAATCTTCAAATAACTACGCAGAAAAATAAAATCCGACCCAAGGCAACGAATGTCACCCATATTTTTTACGGTAAGCACACCCAGTGTTCCCAGTTTAACGATTGCTTTCAATATACATCGCTACAATTTCAGCCCGCTGTTTGGCGTAAACCAATCTAAGGCTAAAATGGCAAAGACTGACGTTTCTGAATCTGTCCGATTTGTCAAAACCGGTTGATAAATGGCGGAATCATTCAACATTTCAACACTCTCCTGTCTAGATGGCGCACTCTGTAGTATTACTACTGTTACTATTACTCCATTATGCCATGACAAGGTGAGATAGAAATTTATCAATTTGTCCATTTGTAAAATGTCCACGCCCGTGCTTCTGGCCGTAAGCCGTCTCTCACAAGCCAGTTGCCATGTATTCAAGTCTTGATCTACAAGAATTCTTAGTCTTAATCGTTTTGCAGATTCCAACAGAAAATAGTGTCAATATTTCGCATTGTGCCTTATTAAAACATTGATGGGATTGCAGAATAGCAACACAAATATACAAAAACACTCGAATGGAGAAGATTATCAAGCAGCATTCAATGGTTCTACCTTGCCGGATAACCAGAAACAAATGGAGAAGGGTTTGAAAAACGTTTCGGTTTCTGTGCCATTCGCGACGTAGTATGCGATGGTCACCGTTGTACAAAAGAAAATGACAGATCACTTTCCTCGCCAATTACTTTGATGGACGGCATCACACGTTAGTTTGGTCTGCATTTTTTCAGTGTTGGATTTTGGCACAGCTGATGGATTGATGGCCATGATTACCCTCTGAAACAAATTGAATAAGTGATCGTTGGACTCTTTATCGATTGCCATTGTTATTGTCGGCATGATTTTATGTAGGTATGCTGAGAATGAAACATGCTGTCCACGTAGATTCATTGAAGTGGAATTGAAAACTATTCATTACAAACATTTTACACACTAAATGAAAAACATTGTGTTGAAGATATTAAAGTTAACTTAATTCAACCTATAAATTCTAGTTATTATAGCTTTGTTCCGAAATATTCACTTGTATATTAGATGTGATTGAACTGTACAATTAGACGGGGCTCGCAATGGAGTAAATCAAGGTTGTTCCTGAATTACCAGAAACTACCTGTTATCAACCCACCTACACATCAGTGCGGGTTGTGAGATTAAATATGTGCAGCATGCGCACAAAGATGATCGCGTGCTGTGTCGCGTAGGCTAGTTCCTAACTCGAGCCGTTTATCACATACCGAGTACGAAACAGCCACCAATAGACGAGCAAAACTGAAGCATAGAAGTTTAGCCGGTCGTTCAGTTTTGTGACAACCGTTACGCCGAACGGTCGCGGTTTGGTCGCTAAATATCCGAAAGTGCAATATTGGACTCAGTTGTGCAGAATAGTTCTAAACAAGGAACGAACATCGAATCGTGGGACTCCGTGGACAATCACGTGGAGCTCATCGAAAATACGATTCTTCCTAGTGATTGTGTGCATTACTTACAGTTACTTTTCCTGATTAGTGACAAATTTGAGCTAGTCGTAAACTTAAATACGATTTGCGCGCGTTGTATTCGTTTAGAGGGAACAGATGATCACGGACTTCGTATTTGTAGCTGTTACCTGCCTCTCAATTGGCAGAGATGGGTTTAAGTGAAGTTTTCACAGCATACTGAGATACATCTAAGTGACACTTGGAGACCTGAAAGAGGAGGTTTGTTCTGCACTTGACTGACCGCTGCAGTGACAACTGTAAGTTGCTAGAAAGTTTTTATACGAATCATATCACTACTCATCGCAACTATTGAATACCAGTAGTTAGAGTGGGGTCTACTATTTACGTTTTATTTACATTTGTATAATAATTTGGCTGTGATATTACGCAAATGGTTGATTGTTGACCAAATATTCAGGATGATAATGTGGTGGCCAAACTAATAAAATTACTATAGGTACAATTACGCTACTTTGTATTATTTGTTCAGGGTTACAGTGATGGGGTCACTTTTTGTCTGTAGGTTTGGTTGGAATTATAGATCATTATTTCGATTAAATCCAAGTACAATACAGTTTAGATCCGAACCATCCGAATCGTTTAACAATGGACATGCGTAGTGAGCTTCGAAGTTTTAGTTATAAATGCTCGATTCAAACATGTATTTTAAATGCCCGATCAATTGTTCATATGCATTGTTATCTAACTTAGTATTTTCGGTGGAGACGCCTGGTGAGTCGTGCATTTTCTAAACAACTGTATTACTAATTATTCTTAGTGTGAATGTTCAAACATGTTTGAATACGAAGCAGAATTTGATTTAACGAATGTTAGGAAAGTTTTGAAATTGTGTCATGAATTTCAAATCATGTTTTAGGAATGAAAATATGAAATTCCTTCGGTGGTAACACGGAATGTTACGTGTAGTTACAATTCAAATTCTGTTTGTTTAATCGGAATCAATGAATAATTTTAAACTTCTCAGAATTTGATACTAATGTATGACCTATCATGAAATTGAATGGATAGTTTGATCAAGAAAAATATTTAAAATCATCTTGTCTTATGCATCTGTGTATTTTAAACACAATAATAAAAAACAATAAACTCCTTGGCACATTTGTTCCACATTTTGATCATCCGAGTCACGTCCAGTGCCGTTTGTCCACTTTTCTTAAGCTTTCGCTTCATCATTGCCCAAAATCTCTCGATGGCCGGAACTGCGGGGAATGGGTGGATTATTGTTTTTATCGACGAAATCTACGTTACTATTGCGGTACCATTGGATGACTTCCCGGCTGTAGTGGCAACTCGCCAAATCCATCCAAAACAATACGGGGCATTTATAGACTTTAATGAACTGTAGTACGCGGTTTTTGAGACATTCATTCTTGTACAGCTTCGAGTTCATCGTCTTATTCGTCCCGAACACTTAGTTCTTTGCTCCACAGCTGCATATTCCTTGCAAAATCATCATTTTTTGGCAATAGTCCAAGGTTTGCTCTGACGACGCTTACCTTGCTGCACTCGATTCTCGCTTTTTCGCTCCCTGAAACGCATATTCGCTCCGCAGCTGCATATTCCTTGCCAAATCATCATTTTTTAGCAAAATTCCAAGGTTTGCTCTGACGACGCTCCCTGAAACGTTTGAGCACATCATCATTGATTTGACGGTTTTTCTCTCTCGGTTTCCGCTTGGAATAACTTTGGACTCACTGCACGAAACACCGTGAAATTTGTACCACAGAAAGTGCCTAGGTAAACAAAGTGCTCTAAAAGAATTCTTGCAGCGATCACTTTCCGTGCCGCTGCAACACAATAAGTGATTCTGTATTATAACTGGACAGAACTTTATAAGTTGTCCCAGAAAGTAAAGGATCACATTCAGATCGTAATAACATGTGTATTTAGGTTTATATGAACTTTTATTCTTACATATGGTTGACGAACAGCTAATAAAAGGTTTTCAAAAGTTGTTTTATTTATTTATAAGCAACTTCTTGAACTCTTTTTCTCCCTAATGTTCTCTACTGCCGGTGGCAACGGTTTTTTACGCTCTTGTCCAACCTACTTTCCACTGTTTCACCTGGAAGAACATGTTTACGAAGATACCAGGAGACCAGAGCCCATTACCGTTCAACATGACAAATTCAAGTCCATTTGTATTGAATAATATCACGTTTAACGATTTGTAATTTCAGTATCAGATATTTTTCAAGCTTTGATTAACGTGAATGTATACATTCATTCCTCCACTAATATACGACTTCGGGAATTTCTCACGAGAAGAAATTGCACGCCAGACCATAAACTTTTTTCATAAATTTTCGGTGAAAACTGTGGTGGCAATACTTGTTTTTGTCAAAAACTATGTAGTACAGTTTTCTCGCCCATAGTTCTACAATGGCTACCAGGGAAGGGTTTATGTTTGGTTGAATTATGTACATCTTCAGCTTCTATCTCTCTTTGGGTCGTAAAGTGGAGGTCTTTGCCGTGGTCTGCTTCTTAGTCATATCGTGAATTGAGAAAGCTCGTTCGATTTTATTGTCCAGTTTGCCCACGGCTGGTCTGCAAGAGAACTTTCATTTTTTAGACATAGGAATAGCACGAATATCAGGTGTTCCAGCTAATAATGCGAATTTTTTTGCAAGAGTTTAGTCTACCGTCAAAACTATTTCGTCATTATGTTACTGTAACATCACGTTGCACATTTTATAATTTAGTGATGTGAATATGTCGAAATTCTTGTCAAGTAAACTTTAAAAAAGCTGTTCTTTCGATTGCGTCTTGTGAACGTTGGTTTAAATGATTTAAAAGTCGGGATCTGAGTGTGAAAGACAAAGAACGCACAGGTTTACAAACAAAAAATTAAATATGCACACCTAGAAAAAATCGGTTTAATTTACGGATTTTAAAACCGACATATACGAGCATAAAATTACACATTTCTATAGTTGAATTAACACAATATTCGTGCATTTTGTTGTATTATAACGTGTAGAAACGTGTAATTTTACTTGCTTGTGTATAATACTCGGTATGTTTGCCATAGATTTAAATGATTCTGGTAAAATCAAGTCATTTCACAAATTACCTTTTTATGAATTGATTCATATGGGGATTTTCATCCGTTCGGTGAATTTCATATTTTTACTGTGTGTCGAATTGGTGCAACTGATGAACGAAAACAATACCCAAAACTCAAAAACAAATGTTGAAGAGGTTGAACGTTAGTCGTCAAGCCATTTCAGATCGCTTATACGTCATGGTAAAGTTTCAGATGGTGGAAAATGAGTTCCGCATGAGCTGAATGATAGACGTCAGGAAAAGCGAAAAACGGTAAGCGAAATCTTGCTTTCTTGGCATGAAATAAAGGGTTTTCCTCGCCGGATCGTGACGGGAGATTAGAAATGGATATATTTTGAGAATCTAACGTGCAGAAAAGACATCAACTGAAAGACCGAATCGCTCTGGATATAAAACGATGCTATGCATTCTGTGAGATCAGAAAGGTCTCAGAAACGACCGGAATAATACACAAAGCATGATAACATCATTTTGCAGCACTACTACGCCTCAGCACACACGGCAAAAGCGGCCAAACCCATGGTTTCTGAATATAGATTGACACTTTTGCTCCTCTAGCCCTATTCCCCTGGTGTGGCCCCTTCCGACTATCACTTACTAATTATAAAGATGAGAAAAAATGGCTTCACGACTGGATGGCTTCAACAGATTTACGATTCTTTTGACGTGGTGGAAAAATGATGGAACTTTCTCATGAGTTGGTGAAAAAATGAAAAAAGATGAATAACTTTTGAAGAAAGCTACTTTGAATAAAGTGTCTTGAACATGTATTTCCGATTAAAAAATATCGCGTTAATAGTTGACACACCTGGTCATATTTTTTTAAACTATGGCTCTAGCAACTTCCTCAGTCATCAAGAACCCGTTCGTCACTTCAGCGATCACCAAACAGGGCCGGTGAAAATTTATTTATATTTTCTACCACGGCGCTAAGTGTAACCTTTATTATCTTCGTCAGAGTACCCGGTGAAGGACCGCAACTTGGTTAAAACCGGGTATAAAGAAATGATATAAAAAAATCTTCGTCAGATATTGTTTACCTCACAATGAACAGAGATGAGGATTAAACGTTGAGAATACTGTATTGATTTTTGGAATACTTTTAAAACGATCCGATACCTACCGTAGCACAAAAAAGACTGTGAGATTCGATATCGCTAGCAAAATTGAATAATTAGTACTTGATTGGAGTTTCTTTCATTACAACGTAGATTTTGTCAAATGAACACAACAAAAAAGAACGGTATAAGTGTTTTTTCTAACAAAGAATGCTGAGTCGTCCAATACTAGTTGTGAAATGTATACAAACTTCATTATTTAGGTCAAGTAGTAAAGTTTTCTGATGAATCTTTTCTGTTGTAGTTTCGCTTAAAAAAATTGTTCCGATGTTTACAGTCGAACCTCAAGTGGTTCGTAGGTTTACATAAGATATATATTCATCGATAATAACTATCTCAAACGGAAATTATAATTGCGTTTTTCATTGAAAAACACTGGTGGTGTGGATTGCTCTGGTTTTGCACTTTCGAACAGAAATAATAATAAAACACCTTAAAAAAACCTGCTCGAAAGTGCAAAACCAGAGCAATCCACGCCACCATTATTTTTCAATGAAAAACGCCATAAGTCTGTAACACAGAGAACAGATGTCCATCTAGAATTGGGTTCTGTGTCTAAAGTATGTATTGTTAAAATAACTAATCGAGATGCGGTTCGTCATTTTCGTAAGCTCCCGTTTTTCGTATTTCCTGAACATAAGTGGATTGATGTTCATCAATTCTCATATGTTCAATTGGAATTGCAACATTCTCCCCCGAAGAGTAGTGTCTACGACTACGTCAATACCATCCCAAGATTACAGATTCTCAGTCAGTGCGAAATGAGTAGCTGGCATAGTAACTCATGTTCTTGATTTCACTCAGTGTTTTCGCTTGAATAATGAGCTCAGTCAACATCAATAAAAATCCATTGTGACTGGGTGGTGATGTATGACTTTGTTTGTTTGACACAGTCATATCTCTAACAAATAATAGAGGATAAACTTATTTGAAAAGCCAGTACTGAAACCATAAATTATTTCTTTTCATATTTACTAATTTTTGTGGCAACTTGGTATTGACTCGATTAGATAGTTATTTTAGTGGTTTATTTTTTACTCTTATTACATTTATTGCGAAACTTAAACCAATTCCAAATCAATCCGATGAAATATTATCAAATGTTTTTTTATTTGGTCAAGACAAAGAATTGACCACTCTTAGCCAACCTTCAGTGTTGATATTGCATTATTTGTTTATTGGTTGACTTATTTGAAAACAAAAAGTACTCGAGATAATGGTCGTAATCTAATAATGCATGCCCTACTTTCAAGAAAGCGTTGCACCACTATCATTTTGGAACGTAATTCGATGATGATTGAAATTTGAACGAATGTGATGATAGAAAATGGAATTTTTAATATCTAGGCCAGTACCTAAAGCATCGTTTTCATATTTACAAGTACAATTCTTGCATAAAGTAGAAAGCAAGAGAACTTTAGTACATTTTTGCCTTTCTCATATAGAAAGGCTATACAATCACTGTGAAAACCAACTTTTGGACCGAAACCGAGGAGCCGAATGTCATATACCATTGAACTCAGCTTGACGAACTGAGCAAATGTCTGTGTGTGACAAATATTGTCACTCTCTTTTCTCCATGATGGCCACCGATTTTCACATATTCAGATTCAAATTATTGGTCTTGTGGTCTTATACAAAGCTCCTGAATTTCATTTGGATCCGACTTCCGTTTTCGGAATCACAGGGTGATATGCACAAAAAATGTGAAAATAATGTCACTCAGGAATCAGAATTAGAACAAATGGCACGTTCCCCTTGATATTTGGAGATTTGTGCCTGTCACTCACTTTTCTTGGAAATGGCTGAATCAATTTTCACAAGCAAACATTCTAATGAAGGGTCTTATGGTCCTATATAATGTTCATGAATATGATTTGGATCCGATTTCCGAAATTCTGACACTCAAGATTTTTTTAGGGGAGACAGGAGCTAGACCGGACATGTGGTTCAACTGGACAGCTTAAATATCTTATAAACATGCTATTATTTCGATTAATGGATTGACTTTGTAAACGCGCTTGGAGATGAAGTGGTAGAGATGACTTGGGTAAAAACCCAGTTTTAATGGATTTTTTTTTCAATTTCTAAAAAGTGTCCGATTTAGTTTTTTTCCAAAATTCAAAACGCTATAGACAATCTTTAAAAAAAATGTAGGTCTGTGTGGTTAAATGAACCGGATGTCACTATTCCGAAATCCAACTTTCGGTTCCGAAAGTACCGACAATAGTAATCAAATATGATAAATTGGAGCTCACTTCACTTTCTCACATATGATATGATATGATATAATCTAGGATATCAGTGTAGTAGTTTTTATACTACACGTTTTTTTTTTTCATAAATACGTTTATTTCATAGGCAATATACATAAGTTTTTCTTCGCCGTGGCATCCACAATACATAGTAGTTTAAACCTAATACATTTCGAATATCATATTAGTATGTTGGTACTCATTAGTTAATCTAAACACTGTTTTTATCAAGCGAGTTGCTATTTTAATTACATTAAATAAAATACATTTATTTTGTACATGATCTTATAACTATTTCAGGATTGTTTGTATCAGTTCACCACTTATATTCAATATCCTATAGTTGGCTATTGGTTGAACTCATGGAAGAGAAAACAGTTTAACATAAAATAAAATTTAAATTGGAACTCCAATGGATTTAATGAAATGATAAAGAAGTTTCATGTATGGAAGGTCACGACAAGCAAGAATGTCTCGAACTGGGACATTGGATAGTCTACCTTGGGTACGCAAGGAATTTATTAGTTGAGATCTGACATCACGAAACTCCACGCATGTCCAAACAACATGGTCAATATCGCGGTAACCTTCGCCGCAAGCACAATGATTAGTCTCGGAAAGTCCAATTCGAAGGAGATGTGCATCTAACGTGTAGTGATTGGACATGAGTCTGGACATCACACGAATGAAATCTCTACTCACATCCAGTCCCCTGAACCATGCCTTTGTCGATATTTTAGGAATAATTGAGTGCATCCACCGACCCAGATCATCTTTATCCCAAGAAGCTTGCCAGCTGGCAAGTGTTCTTTGGCGAGACGCGCTATAGAATTCGTTGAAAGCAATCGGTCTCTCATAAATTTCACCCTCAATAGCACCACGTTTGGCTAAAATATCGGCTCTTTCATTGCCTGGAATGGAGCAATGAGCCGGAACCCAAACTATTGTGATTAGATAATTATTATTCAATATGTCGTTCAGACACTGTTTTATTTTACCCAAGAAAAACGGTTCATTTTTGCCAGCAGCGTTTGAGCGAATGGCTTCAATTGCACTCAGACTATCTGTGAAGAGGAAATAATGGTTTGGAGATAATGTGACGATTACATTCAAGCTATAATGAACTGCTGCTAACTCTGCTATATAAACAGATGCAGGTTCTTGAAGCTTGAATGAGGCCGAAACATTATTGTTGAACATACCAAACCCTGTCGCTTCTTCCATTCGCGATCCGTCCGTGTAAAACATTTTCTCAGAGTTAATATGCCTGAACTTACTTGAAAATATTTTTGGGATTTCCATAGAGCGTAGGTGGTCCGGGATTCCACGCACTTCGCGCTGCATGGATGTGTCGAAAAATAAAGTTGAGTCAGGTACATTTAGGAGGCTGACACGGATAGGAATATATCTTGAAGGGTTGATTTCCTGTGACATATGGTTAAAATATACTGTCATGAATTTTGTTTGAGATCGAAGCTCGACTAGTCGTTCGAAATTATTAATTACCATGGGATTCAGCACATCACATCTTATTAGCAGGCGTGATGAAAGCTCCCAAAATCGATCTTTTAATGGAAGAACTCCCGCCAGAACTTCAAGACTCATTGTATGTGTCGAATGCATGCAGCCTAAAGCAATTCGCAAACAACGATACTGAATTCGCTCAAGTTTGATAATATGAGAATTTGCAGCGGAACGAAAACAAACGCATCCATATTCCATCACTGAAAGTATCGTTGTCTGATACAATTTTATTAGATCTTGCGGATGAGCACCCCACCAAGACCCTGTTATTGTTCGAAGAAAATTTACTCTTTGTTGGCATTTCGTTATCAGATACCTAATGTGTCCTCCCCACGTGCATTTGGAATCAAACCACACCCCGAGGTATTTGAAAGTCAAAACCTGTTCGATTATTCTTCCCATCATATGAAGCTGAAGTTGCGCGGGATCATGCTTTTTTGAAAAGACGACCAGCTCTGTTTTCTCCGCAGAGAATTCGATACCAAGATGAACAGCCCAAACGGACAATTTATCTAAGGTATCTTGCAATGGTTTTTGCAGATCAATAGCTTTGGATCCAGTAACTGAAACCACGCCATCATCTGCCAATTGTCTTAGTGTACATGGGGTTACTAGACAGCTGTCAATGTCATTCACGTAAAAATTATAGAGGAGCGGACTGAGGCATGAGCCTTGCGGGAGACCCATGTAGCTAATTCTGATTGTTGCCAAATCGCCATGTGAAAAATGCATGCGTTTCTCTGACAAAAGGTTGTGCAAATAATTATTTATAACCGCTGGGAGTCCATGTTGGTGGAGCTTGTCTGAAAGAACATCAATGGAAACTGAATCAAATGCTCCTTTAATGTCTAAAAATACAGATGCCATTTGTTGCTTTTGAGCGAAGGCAATTTGGATGTCAGACGAAAGTAATGCAAGGCAATCATTCGTCCCTTTATTTCTACGGAAGCCAAACTGAGTATCTGACAACAAACCGTTCGTCTCGACCCAAGTGTCGAGACGTCGTAGAATAATTTTTTCGAACAATTTTCTGATGCAGGACAACATCGCAATGGGTCTATATGAGTTGTGATTGGAAGCTGGTTTCCCCGGCTTTTGAATGGCGATAACTTTCACTTGTCTCCAGTCAGGTGGAACAATATTTTGCTCAAGAAACTTGTTGAACAATTCCAACAAACGTCTTTTTGCGAGGTCGGGCAGATTCTTCACCAAGTTGAATTTAATTCTGTCCAATCCAGGAGCGTTATTGTTACAAGACATGAGTGCTATGGAAAATTCCATCATTGAAAAGGGGCTATCAATGGAATCATCATTTGAAGAAGACTCCCTAACAATGCTATGCGTAGGAACGGAATCTGGACAAACTTTCCTCGCAAAATCAAATATCCATCGATTCGAGTACTCCTCACTCTCATTTCCTACGTTACGATTCCTCATTCGTCTGGCCGTATTCCAAAGAGTGCTCATTGAGGTTTCTCTTGACAAACCTTCCACAAAATGTCTCCAATAGCTGCATTTCTTAACCCGAAGTATGTTCTTGTACTTGGTTTCTAAAACCAAGAATTTTTCAAAATTCTGAGGAGTTCCTCCTCCTCGTTTTAAAAACGTCTTGAAAGCATTTTGTTTCGCGTGTTTAGCATCTGAGCACTCTTTGTCCCACCAAGGATTTGGAGGTCTTCTGTTAGACGATGGACCAAGAAATCGTTTGGTTTGGGCTTGTTCTGCGGCCTCCAGAATCGAACAAACGAGGAAGTCATATTCTTCAAGTGGGGGAAGCTCTTCCATTGAAGTTAAGACACTTGAAATATTACTTTGGTATTTAATCCAGTCAATATTTTTTGTCAAATCATATGGAATATTAACTGAATTAGCAATGCCTTTGTTACTGCTAATTGAGATGATGATTGGTAAATGATCGCTACCATGTAAATCAGGAAATACTTTCCAGGTGCAATCTAGTCGAATTGAAGTCGAACAAAGAGATAAATCTAATGCACTTGGACGTGCAGGAGGTCTTGGGATCCGTGTCATGCTACCCATATTTAGTACCGTCATGCTAAAATTGTCGCAAATATTATATATTAGAGATGATCTGCTATCATTGTAAACGGAACCCCACATCATTCCGTGCGAATTGAAATCTCCTAAAATCAAACGTGGAGCAGGAAGGGCTTCGACAATTTCATTAAGCTGTCGTTGTCCAACTTGAGCTCTTGGAGGAATATATACCGAAGCAATGCAAATGTCCTTTCCTTTAATGTTTATTTGACAAGCAACAACTTCTATACTAGAAGTCGAAGGAATGTTTAATCTATAAAAGGAATAACATTTCTTAATTCCTAAAAGCACTCCACCATACGGGGAGTCTCTGTCGAGACGTATAATGTTAAAGTCATTAAAATTTAAGGCTATGTTTGATGTAAGCCATGTTTCGCACAAAGCAAATACATCACATTTTTGACTATGCAACAAAACTTTAAATGAATCAAGTTTTGGCATGATGCTTCGACAATTCCACTGCAGGACAGTGATTGAATCATTTGCGGCGGATGATAAATTATCCATCAAATGATACAAAACCTGAAAGAGCTGGCCATTGAGCTGATAACTGTTTCAAAAAAGTTCTAGCTATTGGAAGGAATGCTGTTATGATGGTCTTTAGAGGTTCAGAAATATTGAATGCAGCGAAAATCCATTCTACAATTTCCGAAAATTTCAGTAATCCTGTTGGTGAATGTGAAATGGAGCCCACTGGATTATTGTCTTTTCTTGAGCTAGTTCCTGGATTGGTTTGTGAATTTGACAAACCAGGAGGCACAGTTTTTGGTTTTAAATTTGGCTTTTTAGCTTTAACACGGGGATCTTTTTTTGAAGGTATAATTTTAGGTGTCTTTTTTGGTATTTTGTGGTTTGTTAATCTCCTCTTAACAGACCCTTGAGGAGTGACAAACGAGGTATCTTCACTATTTCCGTCAGAGTCAGATTCCTCTGGCTCCGCAAGATTTGAAAAACCGTTTTCGGTTTCCAAGGGGGAGACATGTATGACCGTTTTGAGCATTTCTGCATATGTGCGCTTAGACCGTGCTTTTAAAGAAAGCTTCATTTTGTCTTTACGCAGCTTAAATGCAGCGCACACTGAAAGATCATCATGAGGGCTTTCCCCACAATAAACACATTTTTCAACATCTTTATCGCAAAGATTATCCTTATGAGGCCCTTGACATTTGATACATTTGGACTTATTACTACAGTAAGTAGCTGTATGTCCGAATTTTTTACAGTTCGTGCAATTCATAACATGCGGTACGAAAAGCCGAACAGGAAGACGAATTTTATCGATATAGACATGGCTAGGCAATGCAGATCCGGCAAATGTTACGCGAAACGAATCTGAGGGACGATAAGACTTTTTTCCATCGACAATAGATGCTGAGTACAATTGTTTGCACTCGAGTATCTTAACTCCCTCAAGCATGGAGTTTTTAAAACGGCCAACTCCATTTTTAAGTAAATCATCTGCTGTCAGACTTGCTTCAGTCACAACACCGTCAATTTCTACCTCCTTCGATGGAATGTAAACTCGATATTCAATAGCAAATAATTTACAGGTTACAATATCGTTTGCCTGTTTCAAGTCGTTAACTACAACTCGAATTTTATCTCTATTAACCTTACAGATTTCTTTAACTTCAGAGAAATGTGATGTCAAATCCTTTGTAATTTGCATCAAGTTTAAAATCTTTTCTTGTTTTCGAAGATAGACTATCCATGGCCCAGTGGTACCCTGTGGATAATGTTTAGCCCTCGGAGTATTTAAACTTTTACTAGTATCCGGAATCGGATTCGGATGATCTTCCATGAGATCATCCATTACATTAAATTTTTTTTGTAAATTAATAATACCAAAATAAAAACTTATGTTTAGTAAAATTTCAGATATAAGAAATAAAAAATAAATTAAATTAAATCTACCTTGTAGCTGATGTCTCTGTTCCTTTATCGTGAAGAACGACGTGAAGCTCTTCCAACGATTTCCAATTGGCAGTCTTTTGCTGTTTCCAATTGGCAGTCTTCTGTCGTTTACTGCTATCTCAGTTGCTCTGCCGTCGTTGTGAACACCACTGCACTTGCTGTACCTGACCCCAGGTACAGTGCTTTTGCTCTTGGTGGCGATCAAATGCGATGCTTGCAGTGTAGCACCTCGCGATATATGCCGTCTCTTTTGATCCTACGCAGCGTACAAATTCTGGTACCTGGTAGATCAGCACTGGGTTGCTTTAGCACCTCTGTGCCTTTGCACCCCTTCGTCTTCGCCCCTTTATGCGATGGCACCTCTGTGACTCGTCACTTCTATGCTCTCGCACCTCTGTGTCTCTACACCTCTGTGCGTATGAACGGGATGGCCTTCGTTGCTAGCTTTCCAGTCGGGAAACGCCCCGAATATTGCGTTTGCTATGGGCAGTTTAACTACCTGAAGCTTAGAATTGTCTCGGTAGCAGCCGTTAACTCACGAGCCAGTACAATCGAAACACAACCTCTTCGCTTGAATGGTTTTTACTGAATGATACTACACGTTATCATTTTATTTTCAGCGCAGAACGAATACAAATAACTTTCCATTCGTCAAATCTTGAATTTGAAAACTCTAGCAGTGCCAAGCACGAAACTTACAAGACCTTATTTTGCTCTCTAGAAAAAATGGTTTTTTTCTACATATCTGTAGATCCGTGTAAATCTCCGAATCTTTAGAAATACGAAAATTTCCATTAGCTCTGACGACGACGACGACGACAAAGGAATGATCTTGAGATCATTCTTTAAAATTCCGGTCATCATCTACCGCATACTGGTCGATTTAAGCGATAACTTTTCTTTCTAGAACGCCATTTTTTCGCAGTGCTTTGAGTCGTCTCACAACTTTTCCTAACTTACTTTTAAGAAACGTCCGAAGAATAACGAGCAGTTGCTTCGTCGTTAGCGGCAGATTCCAAAATCTAACCCAAACTTCTCCGGACCTAGATGGCAGTATACATTTAAGAAGGTTACTTTTTGAAACGTAAAAAACTGTCAATTCTCTTAATTTTTTAAAGCGGAAATCAAATTGGCGAATATAATGTGCATCTTCCTATCTATCTGGTTGTAAAAAGATGGTTCTCCGTTGGCACGATACCCCACTCAATAAAAGCTCGGATAAAAGGAAATCATTTTGCTTTAGAGAATCATCTATTTTTGGGATGTTTTTTAAACCTTCGAAACAGAATAATTGATTTATTTTATATCTCTTATGATATTCTCGGAGACCGCTCAACCGATTTTCTCAGACTTGATATCAAATGAAAGGCCCTATAGTATGCTTTCAAATTTTATTCGGATCCGACCACCGATTTCGGGGTAACGGAGTAAAATGTGTGAAAAAATGCACTCTATTTTCTCAAAGACCACTCGACCAATTGTCACAAGCTTAGGATCGAATGAAAGGTCTAACAATCCAACAGAACCCTATAGAGTTTTATCCAGATACGACTTCCGGGTCCAGAATTACAGATTAATAAGCACAAATATTTTAATTTCAACAGCGTTTCTATGGATGACACTCAAAATACTTTGAACGAGCCGTATAATTCTTCAATTAGGCTGGTCTGGTTAGTTGATTGTCAAATATGTCGATTTTAGTTGATTGTCAAATACTTAGATTCAAATTAAAGTTTTGTTCGAATCCGGTATCCGGTTCCGGGATTACAGGGTAAAATGTGTATGAAATTGCAAACCGCCATTTAGAGCGATAATGCAAAAAACGGTAAAATTCGTTTATATTAGGCTCAAAATTGATTCAATTGTTCAAAGTGTTCAAAAACTCAAAAAATGGATCTATCTTAATTTTATCATGGACGATTGGGTGATTTTTACAAACTTCGACTCAAATGAATGGTCTTACGGTTTCATAGACTGCTATTGACTTTTGTTCGGATCTCTCTTCCGATACCGGAGCAACCGAGTGTTTACAAATTGAACGTAATGTATCAGGAATCAGGAATCAGAACAAATTGGCTCAAATGGCACGTTCCCCTTGATATTTGGAGATTTGTGCCTTGCCATCAATTTGTTTTTAGCATCATTTTCCCGATATATAAGAGGGAAGGATTGAAAGGAAATGGTAAGGGTTGGACTAGGAGGATGGGAAAAATTGACGACACAAAAACACATAAAAGCAGAAGTAAATTCTGCACCCCTAAGGGATGCTGAACAATCTGCTGAGGATCACATTTAGTGGAAGCAGAAGGAAATTCTGAACCTCTACGAGGTCCCGAACAGTCTGCTGTTAATAAAACCTCCAACCCCCGAGAGGATTTAGAGATCTTACAAAAGCGACACCATTCTGCACTCCCGGAAGAATGCAGAACGACTCGCAGTATGTACGAGCAGAAGTAAATGCGGTACCCCCCAGAGGATGCCAAACAATCTGCCAAACCCTATTTAAGGTGAATACAGAAGGGATTCATTCACTCCAGGAAGAACGATGAACCCTTCTGACTATAGCTCCTTACCACATTGGGTGAGAAACGAGAGAATATCCTTCAATTTTAGCTCCGCATACACAGACTCAACCATGTATGGAGAACCAAAAACCCGGATACGTAGCTGCGTCAATGCGGGACAGTTACATATCAGATGATATGAAGTACCATAATCGCATTCACACAAATCACACGAATAATACTCAGCACGTTGAATAGTAGCCATGTGATAATTGAGTTTGCAATGTCCAGTCAGAGCTCTGACCAGAATACTTCAATGATACTTGGAGAAATGCAGTAGACACTTTGACATTTTCAGATTTAAATCTGGTAGAAATGCTTTTGTCTGAGCGCAAGTTTGCAAGCTGCGCCAGTAGCTGGCATGTTTGGATGCAGCCCAAGAACGTATCTTGTGCTTTATCCAACTAGTTGAAAGTGGTAAAGCTGGTTCAGGACCAACGAAATCATTCGTTGCACCAGCTCTAGCCAACTCATCAGCCCATTCATTTCCAGTAATACCAGAATGGCCGGGTACCCATATGAAGTAAACAGCATTTGAAATGCTGAGGTCTTCAATTTGAGTTCGACATGCGATCACTAGATTCGACCGTGAGTCATTCGAACTGAGTGCATTTAAGGCTGCCTGACTGTCGGAACAAAAATAAATACGTTTACCACAGATCCTCTGCTGAAGTGCCGATTGTACTCCACACAGAATTGCGTAGATTTCTGCTTGGAACACAGTACAGTATCTACCAAGTGAATGAGACTGCTCCAGCCTATTTCACGACAGTAGATACCAGCACCAGCACGACCATTCAACAGAGAACCGTCCGTAAAACAAACTATGTGTTCATCAAGTTGTCGTTCCAGACAACCAGACAACCACTCCTAACGAAGAGGATAGCTCACATTGAATGTTTTAAAAGGAAAACTGCATGTGAGAGTTAGGTCACTAGGAGCGAGTAAATACTCATCCCACGGAACCATTTGAGACCACAAGCGAGTGTGACTGGTAGCATATTCTAATGGGTTACTGTTCCAAAGCCCTGTAACCCTAAGACGGTATGCACAAGATAATGCTTCTTGTTCTAGGAACACATGTAGTGGTTTAATGCACAGTAGCGCCTCTAGAGCAGCAGTAGGAGTTGTCGTGAATGCTCCTGTCATCGCCATTAGGACCATCCTTTGGAGATGATTTAGCTTTGACTGAACTGTCGCGACTTCTCCTTTCTGCCACCATACAAGACATCCATATGCTAAAATTGGTCTAACGATAGTTGTGTAGATCCAATGAATATATCTGGGTTTGAGTCCCCATGATTTTCCAAAAGCTCGTCTGCATTGGCCGAAAGCCATGCAAGCTCTTTTAATCCTGAAATCAATGTGAGCAGACCAATTCAGTTTTGAGTCAAGAATAACCCCGACGTATTTAACTTGATCGACCACAGTGACCCCTGAACCAAAGAACTGCAACGGACGAGCTCCTGTAATTATCCTACGATGAGTGAAAAGCACCATTGATGTTTTGCCCGGATTTACAGATAATCCAAACCTGACAACACCATTGTTCAACAGATCGCAGGGCTTGCTGCATTAAATCAAAGAGAGTGTTAATGCTTATACCGGTCATCAATATATGATAATCGTCGGCAAAACCATAAGTCGGAAATCCAAGGTTATTAAGTTTCCTTAACAAACTATCAGCGACTAGGTTCCATAAAAGTGGGGATAGTACACCACCTTGAGGACACCCACAGACACTCAGCTTTCTAATCTCTGGCCTGCCGAAGCGATGATCAAAGAAGTTGATTGCTAAGCATTGCGTGTATCCAGTAAGGGAAAAACCCAAGATATTCCGTTCACGACTGCAATGTTTAACCTCCTGCAGCCATTCAGCCATCGGCACGGAAATACACCTTGACTTAGGAGTTCCTATTTTTGTGGCCTTTTACGACATGGAATAGGAAACCAGTGGATCAATTCTTGGTAAAAAATAATTCCGCCGGATGCCACACGGCTTACCTGTTTGGTGGACTTATACCACCGGTACAGGTGGACCGTAGCGTTATTCTTAGCAGTTGGGAAACCGCTACCGACACTACACGGCTATCTATGCTGCTCAGAGAGGGAAGTTAACATTGATGGTCAACTTCCATGGATGGCCGAGCAGCCGACTGACTGCTATTGACTTTTGTTCGAATCTCTCTTCCGATACCGGAGCAACCGAGTGTTTACAAATTGAACGTAATGTAAATTCAAAGTACTGTTTCGCCAGAAGTATTCGAGGTTTGGTTTGGGAAACTTTGCAATTATGTTCTCGAATATTATATGTTCAAACGCAATTTCAAGTTGATGCTTTTGTAGTTGATAAAAAGTCCACAGGTGCAATTACCTTGTCAATTCAACAATTTCGGGGAGAATTTCTCGATGGAAAAAACTTGAATTTCCTGGACACATAATTCTTACTTTTAACCAGATATTTTAGTAGCTTGGTTGGGAAACCTGTCTGAAGTCCACTTTGTATGTCAAGGTTGTGTCAATCATTAAAAGGTTTCTTCAGTATTTTAATGAAATCCGGGCGTTTAGTCACAGAATGAACAGTAGCAGACAAATAGTTATTTTCTGGTACATATGTACTGAATATTGCCACTGCTTTCTATAATCAAGCCGTGTGGAACTCAGAAATTTTGTATTATGGAAGGCGACTTTTCTACAAAGAGTTTAAAAATTCGAAGAAACCTTGACTGCAATAACATTGTGCTCAATTATTTTAAATACACTTTAACAGGATTACTTAGCTTACTATCAAGCTAGGTCAACTAGGAACCGTTGAACGAGTTTAGTCCGAAATGATAAAAATTATCTGATTATTCTCCGCTTAGAACTCAAACCAATCCTCTCGCTAGACCTTTCACATATCTCACGAGTATAATGATAAATTGAATCAGTGGACATAATTTAATTCTTCAAATTGTCCATTGTACGTGGTTCCAGTGCCAGCAGACTCGACATGCTGGAATTTATTTCCATTCCATTTCCAGCTGTATGTTAGTTTATTCTAAGCGCAAATAGCTCGTCTATGCCTTTAGTGAACTGCACATATGATCGTTTATTTCTATTGCTAGCCAACGATGATGCTTCGGTCATACTATCATATAGCAATGAAGTAATTGATTCGCGATCGTCATCGTAATATTGACGTGGTCGTCGATCATATTTTGACAATACATCGCTCCGACAATAAGTATGTTTAATTATGTCTACCACCAGAATACAACTCAGTCATACTCAAAATTATGACGTCACGTTACGGAAATGGTTGTAATTTTCCCCTAAAAACTACCAAATTGGTTCAAGCCTATCCATGTTGCAAAAAGTCGCACAAACTGATTCCGACGGATGACACAAAAAGCGCATAATCCTTTACACAAACTCACTATAACTGACATCAAAAAGTCCCCGGTCTGACAAAAACAAATTTCGAAATTTTCAAATTTCGATTCTATTAATCAAGGAGAATTCCAAAACAATTGCTCGAACGGTGTTCCAATATTTCTAAACCACGATTTATCCTTAGCTTTAGTCACAGAGATGACTGCTGCTTTTTTAAATCTGTGAACAAAAAGTAGTCGCTCGGGGCTAGATATGGTGAATATGGTGGATACAATTCGAATTTCAAATATGACAAATGACATCCGCTAGAGGGAATTGCTCAAATTGCAACTAGTCTGTCGTGAAGAATTTAGTAAGTGAGAGGAGTCCGGACTAGCCATGTTAGTTCAATTTTCATAAAAGACTTCACATCTCTGCGAAGAAATAAGTACTCACCTGTCAAAATGGGGTTTACTAATTGGCTGAACATTAACATGTTTGTAGACGATCAAAAAATTCGCTCTCTTTGTTTTAGGACTAAAGTTGCTTTAGAATGAGACATGGTTGAAATCGCCTAAGTTCCCAGAAAATTGCAAAGAGGAATGCTGTTTATCTTAATGTCAACTAAATTGAATTGCATAAAAAGCCTTACTGCTTCGTATCTAGCTCTTGATTTCTAGCGTTAATTCTTGGCAGCCGGCTCATTACGGTGCACTCTGCCATGAACCAACCAAGAAGTCGTCAATAATCAAAAACAAAAAAAAAATCTGCACCCGCTACTAGTGAACTTTGATTTGAATTAGGATAACTTCTTTAACGGTGGTAATGTTGCATTGGAGTAACGGTGATCTACTCTGGTGGATCCTGCCTTCAGCTGGTGGTCAGCATTGGTTGGTGGTTTAAAAATTCAGGTTACTGCACCATTGTTGGAATTCTCCATTTTAATATTTGTAGGAACCGAAGAACACAACTGTTGGCATGGTAGCCTCATTCTCCTGTCCGAGCTTTCAGGATTCTAAGTCATGTTAAATAAATGAACGAATAGAAAAACAAACATTAAGTATCATCACATGGAATTATTATTGTACTTAGCCAGCCTGGTGGCAAGGATAGGGCGCTGCAGCAAGTGCTATCGTAGCCAACATCTGGGGCATTTGGTGGGCAATCAGAGCGCTCAGAGTATGGTAAACAAACATTCGAGCATTTCAAATCGAGTAAAATCTTAATTTTCTTATCGTAGTGATGATATTCTGATCGATAATTTGCGGGGAAGTGCGGTAAAGGGTAGTGAATAAACAAGTAGTTTGTAATATACAATTTTTTGTTAGTCATTCTTCTTCATTGTTTTGGTTTTTGCAGAATGATGCTGGCCACAGTTTCATGACGTCATAGCAGGGGCTGTACTTAGCAGTCTAACATGAACAACTAAATACCGAATGCGTGCCCCTCGGTTTTTTTTTTGGTTTTTTTGCATGCACGTAATCTATAGCTAATATCATGGTAGGCTGCGTATAAAAGAATACGGTTTGACAGTTGCACGATGACGGTGCTGTCGCGAATTCGTAATTTGTTCTATGAGTAAACGTCGCAAAAAGACATCCCAATCGCCGTGGGGATGTCCCAGTGGACCTTTAATAGGGCTTTAGACGAAAAAAAAAAGAAAGTCCGCAAAAGTGACAAAATGTTGTCCAATGTCAGTTCGGGTACCGAGGGTTATCGCTGCCATCAGAAGGAAGACTCAAGTGAATCAAAACCTAGATAATTGGTCCTAACTAAATAATCTATTACATTCTCGTTGACTACTGTATCAAAACAGACTTCACTTAGTACAGATTTACCTAATATTTACCTAATGAATTGATAAAACAATAGCTATCCAATAATTTACATTTTCGCGGGAATCCGACATGAACGAGTCACGTTTCGCAACCTGTATTCCACCATTATCAGCACTTTTAGTTAGGCACACGTTTTACCTAGACCAACTTTTATCGATACAGCAGAATGTTTGAACTGAACTCGGAAATTAAACGGTACGCCTAGCTTTGGAAGATGTTCATAATTCATGTTGAATAATAAATTATAATCAGTACACCTGCAGTAGCATATGTTCATCAAACTACACATTTCATCCGGATTCCATTCCCTGGCAAAGAGCTGATTTTGCAATAATCATTCCCCCTATTCTAATGACCGAAATCAGCAACGAGCTGATGAATGATCTAAACCAGCTGTGGTTGCCGTACAATTGATTTTAGCCGTGCCTAATATGTGACAACCCTACCGGCAAATGTGCCATGTCACCTGCATTATAAAGAGTGATTGTTATCACTGAAATGTCAGTATGTGCGGGTAAGTGACAATATTTACCGCTGTAACGACGACGGGTAACTGATAGAATCATCAGTCGTTGGGGCTCGTTGAAACATGCATCGCGCCATCTAAGTTTCATTTTATGAAACTTGCTTAGGATGACGATTGAATTTTACACAGGCTGCTATGGGGAACGCAAATGATTTGATTTGTTTTGTAGAATTTGTTTCAAGATCTGCTCATTTGAAAATGCAAGAAAACTACACGGGATAAATAGTCATGTTTGTTTATATAAGATGATGAGCGATCTTACGTTGTGTTTCACAGCTAGAGTCGTACATGTGCGAGGATGATGATTGCAAGTTTATCTGTCAAAATACAAGGGAAATCCAATTTCCACTTATAAAATCATTTATAACTTATTTACAACGTCATTTGTTCAAGCGAAAAGTTAATTTTAGTGTGAGGAAAATCATTTTCCGCTTCTGTTATTTTTGCAGCACCAAAGATTTTTTTTTTGAACGATGAAAATTTTCAGTTCCAATTGTAGCATGGGAAAAAATGTTATGTAGATCATTTTCAAATGATTTTTTTCTTCGCGTAAATCATGAAATGTTACTTAAAGGACCGTATAGATGCGCAAACCGAATCAAATATGCGATATTATGATGAGAAAAAGTGTTTTACCGCCTTTTGATTTATTCCTCTAGCGTTCAAAATAACCGAACCGAAACAAATTCCGGATCTCGATATTTGTCTACATATCATCTTATAAAATCAAAAATGAAATCAAAGAAAATTAATTTTCTCCCATTTTGAAATGAACAGTTCTTATAACAGATCCTAAAATTCTACAATATAATTGAAATTAAGAGCCCGTGAAAATTCAATCGTCGTCCTAAGAAAGGTTAAAAGAATAAAACTTAGATGGCGCGTTAGGTAAAATTAGTTTTGTATTAGATTGTCAATATGTTGACTGAAATCAAGATTCGGAATTTGGTTCTGTTCGTTTGAGATTTAGTTTAACCAAATATACTATATATCAATACGGATCACTCTTGCGATTCACGAGGGACATCACAATAAAATGCGATGGCACAAGAGGTTACTAATACACTACAAATTTTTTAATGCGCATATGACAGTTTTAACAATAAGTACACTGAACTAAACAATTCCAAATATATGGAATATTTCTCGATATACACTGCACGAAAAAATAAGTTGTAAGGTTTAGAATCGCAATCTGATACTAACTCGTATGAGAACATTTTGTTTTTATAAAAATCCCTATTTATATAAATATCTGTGAAATGTGCATGCAGAACTAAACAAATTAATCTTACACAGATAAAAATATTTTGTGATTTTACATCTATTTTCATGCACATATTTAGAGCAGGCAATTAAACATAAAGTTACTTTACAATTCTGTACTTTTCAATATAATTCAATCGCAAAACTAAGCGTTAATTGAAATATACAGTTCTATCCATTGAAATTTCAATGCAATCCAATTTAATTTTGCATCGATGATGGTTTTCAATCAAACTTTCGATTCAACCCTTGTCTATTCCATGTTGCTATTGATTTACATGTCGTGTAAATTTCATTATTTCTTTCTGTGTAATGTTAGTTCCAGAATTTTACCAACATTTCCGAATTTTTAATACAATTTCCTGATTTGAAAAATTACGGTGATAGAAATATACAATATCAGGTTGTTTAATAAATGCTTTAAAACAAAACAATTTAGTATATGAATAAAGCGTAATTCGCCTCAACACTAACAATTGAAGTAAAAGTAATCAGTGTAACTTGTTCTTTTGCTTACTGTATTGCACTTATCATACTATTTATTAATATTTTTTCACTGCTAAACAACTTTTCTATTTGTCGAATTTTGGAATGGTTCGTCTGTTGAATGAAACTCAATTACTTTTTAGAAAATATTGTTATCGAAATTTCAAATTTCGACTAAAAGTTTGAACTATTCGCAAAACAGTTCACAGCAAGGGGCAGATCGCTTTGTATAGGCACTTCTAATTCAGAGACAATTTATAAAAAATGACAATTTTTTTTTACATTCTAACTTTCCCTGAGAGAAAAGATAATGTGCAGCTAATTTAAATTCAATGTCATGAACGCAATGAAAAAAATATCGCAATCAAAGTAACTTGTAATACACCGTTCATTAAATTTCAATTTTGTTCTATATATCAGAAGTGATCTGCCGAACATTGCCTTCACGTCTTATAGGTTTCATCTTTTCAGCACTATTCATAACATTCATGAGCAAAGTTAAATACTACTTCATAACTCTTGAAAGTGAAGACGGCATATTCTACATTATTTATAAGCGATATTTACTTTCGTCAGAAAAAAAACACATTTAAAAATGTAAATGTTCACACCTCTATGTGGGTGTCATGCTTTATTATTTTTGACATTTCAATTCTTGGTGCACGCTAAACGCAAACTATTAAACATGACAATATTGTTTTTTTCGTTCAACCCCCACTTCGTCTCTCCACCATCTTCATTGGACACTAACTAGATTTGCACGCAGAAATTAACCCGGTCGTCTCTTCCTCTTTTTCTCTTCCACCATGATTTCTTCGATCACTAATTAGATCTACATGCCGATTCTAACATCGTCGTTTTTTTTTCCTTCCACCATCTTTTTAATCACTAATTAGATCTACATGCAATTACACATCGTTATTACATCGTCGTTAGTTCACACATTATTACATCGTCGTTAGTTCACGCTCCTTTACCACCTCCTCCACCAACCCTCATACTCCATTCGCTTACCCACTTTTTTCTTCTCTCTCACCTTTTTAGAAAGAGCACTATCCCTGCCATGTAATGTTTGGTGTCATCAACTAGTTATAGGGTTACAGATTTAGTTTTAATTGTTAGCTTTAATTGTTAGTCTTGATTGTTAGTTCTAATTGTTAGTGTTAAGTCCAAATGTATCTGTTGGATCATTGTAATCTGTTGATACTGATGAGGAGGTTTTATGCCTGCTGGAGAGAGATATTGCCAAATTTCATCTCCATCGGGCTTTTCCCTGCTCCCAAATATAGAAATAAAGAAATAAAGTAAAATGAAATGACTGAACTAATAGCCTTTTCCGTCCCGAGATGGTGTTACTGTGATATCTTTTTCGATTTGTATTGAATTCGTTATATAATATATTTGGTTGAACACTCGAGGAATAAATCAAAAGGCAGATCAAAGCCATTTGTCATTATAAAATCGCAAATTTGGTTAAGTTTACACATCTATTCGGGTCTTCAAAATACATATAATAATGTAATATCAGAGGTAGAAAATGATTTTTCTCTCGCGAAAATTAACTCTTCGCATGAACAAATGATGTAAATAATTTATAAAAGATTTTACAAGTTGAAATTTGTTTTCCTTCCAAATTTGTTTGTTCGACGTAATCGACTAAACGCAATTTTTTCTCTCCGCACAATTTTTCTGGAGAAGACTGAACTGATTTTAACAATCTTTGCTTCGTTTGAAGGCTACTTTTGGGATATGAATAATGTTTTATGATCAACTGCCGGTTCCAGAGATAGAATGGTATGGGTAACGTAACCGACAAAACAGAATATTTTCTCTCCGCGCAACTTTCATTGATATGGCTGAACCGATTTGAGCAAGTCTAGAATCTTTTGAAAGCTACTTCCAGGTAGTGAATATAGTCCTTCGATCAAGTGGCTGACACTTCCGTTTACACAATATTTTATAATATAAATGCACTTATTAAGAAATATTGTTATTTTAGGTTGGCTCAGAGTCAAAAGAATAAGTATCAGGAATTCAGTCTAGTTATTAATTTAATGATACATGTTTCATATGGCTCATTGAAGTCAATATCCATAGGACTAAAATCAACGAAAAACACCAGTTTTGACTTTCAACACGTAGAATGTTGTTGAAATGATGATAGGTTTCATTCATTTTCACGTATGACAACAAATCATTTATATAACAAGTTCAAGGTTTGCCCAAATTTTAAGCTAATTTTTAGCTCAATGCATGTGGAATGTGAGGCACGTACAATTACGTTCTGTTTGCTTCCGCAATTACGGAGTACTTCCCGCCAATTAATCATGAGCAACACAATTGCAAAATTTGTTTTCGTTTCTTTCGTTGTTTACGTTTCAAACCCCCAAAAAGAGTAGCAAATTTTATTATTGTCTTCATGTGTCATTTGTTGTAGGTGGAAATTTAATAAATAAATATCATCAACAATGAGAACTCTGTAATAACTACTAGCTTTAATATCCAAATACTCGAGTTTTCGTCGCTAATATTGATAATAATTTGTGTTGGTCGGAAATTGGTCCGGTTCTACAAATCGAGAGAAGTACAGATAATTGTTCAGATGATGGTTGCCCGTGTTAACTTTATGTAAATCTTATAGAACGTGGCTGAATGTCATGTCGGCTGACCGACAACAATGCACATTGTGTCCGATCGTTAAATACCGCGACAACTTGATAACAATTATGTGATGATTCTACTAATTGTGAAAGAGAGCTAAAGCTACTGTATAACGATATCACTATACCAGGGGGAAACTATTTCGCTATATCTAGGGAATTCTGCATAATGTTCCATCTGGTGGGGCGCACGTGCTGTCAACCGTGCCCATGAATTGCTAGACTGAGGTATTCAAATGTGCAAGATTGAGGTATTCAACCGTAACGGTCAGGGCTATTGCCAAGACCGCTAAGTACTTTTCTGCAGAATTGCAAACGAAAATGTCTCGTAAATCATAGCTTTGCACTGATGCACGTTCTTCCTATCAACAACTTGAATCGGCATTTGACAACCAAGGTGTGTTAATGGCATCTAAAATGAATTGGTTGACGATGCATCCTATGCACAATTTACACTTTCACCCAAACCACGAAGACTCAGATGGCCATGAGAAACTAGTTTCATTAGTAGGTTATTTCTTATTTCAACTCGATAGCAACTGGCTGTAACTGGACAGTATAAACAGGTCCATATTACGATAGTTTAAATTTTGCGAATCGTGAAACCACAAGCGGTACCTTTAAATTCATCATCATCTTCAATCAGGTGTTTTTGTTCTGCGTCTAGTTTGACATGACCGATTGAAGATAAGTCCTTGGTTGTGTTGGACTATCGAATCTATCCGACCTCATATATTCACAATTCGCTTTTCACAACGACAATTATTTCTGTATCTGTAGCAGTAATGCGACTTCATGCCCCGTTATGACCGCCTGCCAGAACACTTCACAATCCGTCGAGTCCACCAGGAATTACCCTCGAACGGTATGTATTGGCAGCAAGTGATTGGTTTTCTGCCTATGAGTAAAAACAGCTTTGAGTAGTTTTAATGTTTTAAAAACATGTGCCCTTGAGCCTCAATCCAGTCGACGAGCCCCTCAAGATTTTTTTCTTTAGTTCATAAAGACACTTACTGAAAATTTTTTATAACTGTTTGACAGTTAGTTTATACAACAATCAGTATTTACAGAAGTTCGGCAATTGGAAGATAATTTTACCTTACAAAATTCTGTAATAAAAACTTGCGTATAACTGATCGTCCGGTGAAAATTTGCAAAATCTTTGTAAAGTAAAATTCATGTACCGAAACATCGGTTATTTGGTATGATTACCGTAAGTTTTCGTCAAAAGTATTACCGAACAACGGAATCAAATTTTAGTGTGTATGTTCGAAAGTTGTTGTGTAGTAAAGTCTTTTCTTTTGACAGGAACATGATCCACATTAGAGATGGTCGGGTTCGGATTCAGAAAAAAAAAATGTTTTCGGATACGAGTGAAAATTTGTTCCATTTTTAACAGATACGGATCGAGTTCGTGTATTAGACGAGTTTCGGGTATTCGAACCCGAATACTCGATTTTTTCCGGGATCGGGTAGATTTTTATTTTTTATCGGGTATGGGTCGAGTTCAGGTATAGAAGAAAAATTATTCTCGGGTTCGGGTCGGGTATGGGTAAGTTTTTTTTTTTACTTTCGATCGGGTACGAATCGGGTTCGGGGTTAACAAATTGTTTACCTGACCATCTCTAATCTACATGTGACATTTATTACCGAAACTCAATTTGGCACATTGAAGACAACCCCCATAGTATTTCCCAATTACGGCACGAAAAAGTTCCACGGAGTGACGAAATTTTACATGTTTGAGTCCTGTCTTTCGAAATAAAATTTGTTACGATCAAAAATTGGCCAACTTCGAGATGTGTGTCAACTGTATGATTTTGACATTTCGATCGTTCAACTTTTTGTAAGTGATTTCAGTTGTAAAAATGGCATCAAAGCAACAAGTGGAACGTTTCAAAATTTCCAAAACCTAATCAACTGTCACCAACATCATAATGTAGTTTTCCCTTGGTGGCAAACCTAACCCAGTTTTCACCCTAACTGCTATCAAACCGTTTGTTTCGAGCCTACTTTTAACTTCGGCTCGTCAGTGCTTAGAGCAAATTCAGCAGCTGCAAGATTCATATGGGTGGTCTTTAATGTAAATGAAACTGAAACAAACGTATCACCAGCAATCCGTTTTAGTTTTATTTATTCGACCAGTTTTACTGTCAAATTTAAAACAGGTATACACTGCCGTTCTATTTTTTCTATATTTGAAACACAGATAAAACGCTGCTGAGGCTGCCAGTTTATTTTGTTATAATTTCTAGATTTAAATTTTAAAACTGATATAAATTATGCATCTAGAACTAGAACACTCCTGAGTATGCCCTTAAAGCAGTTCATATTATATTATTCTCGTTTACGCCTGAGACGTCAGAAATAATATAGCACTTGTGCAATATTTTTTGAGGGTTGCATAAATAGTGCAAACTTTGCGTCTGCTTATCGGTTTAAATTGAACTGCTAGGCACGAGATGGCAGTTCAGTTTGAACTGCTTTAAGCACTGACGAGCCGAAGGCGAAACGCGAGGAAATAGAAACAAAATATGTGCTTTTTGCACAAACCAACAAAACCCCTAAATGTTCTACTTTCAACGTTGTTGAACTGAAACTCGAGTCAGTTTCGAACCTGGTTTTTATATCAGATTTGCTCAAATCCCCGTTGCTAAGAGCAAAACGAACACAATTTCGTGAAAAATGTTTCTTTTATGAAACTAGCCAGTTGTTAGCGAGCATAAAACAAATAAACCTAGATACTCGCGTTCTTTAGTAATGTAATAGAACTATCAAAGCTACCAATGACACCAGAGGTGCCGTCTGATGAGAAATTGGTGCGTTAATACTTCTGAAATGTACCGATGTCTAAAGCTGCCTGCGCATATCCCTTAAGCACTGTACTGTCCATACTCGCATATCAGTCTCACATCGATTTTCGCCATTTTTGAGTAAGCCAGATGTATAAAGTCTATCTCTAATGTACTTTCAGAAATTACAACCAAAATTGTGGGTTTGTTCAGTAAAATGTGAAAAATAATATCAATTCTTGTCTGTCCCATATGCAAAATTCACCCATAGTTTCATTTAGTGCAAATTTAGTTAATTTAATGTATTGAAATATTTGAATATTAGTTCTGTAGTACACAACATACTAATTTTCCACATGGGACCCGACGTTACTCGGAAATGTTTAGTGATGGCAAGACTGCAAAAAGATACAGAAAATAGTTCTGTCAATTTAAATCGCCTGAAACATTTGCTACATTCCATTCCCTTTAAAATATCCTTATGACCACCTCTGTCGAACAAGTTATGCCTGTGTTTGGTGGCTATCCGTTGTATAATTCCGTTGTTATACATTTACAAACGTGCATATATACAGCCCTCGTTATATAAATGTAGATATAAACATAAATGTTCAGTATATAATAGATAGATGGACAGATAAAAGGACAGGTTTAGCTTATATTCCATGTTCAAATATAACAGGAGCGCAGGATTTCGCTTGATACGTTTAATTGGTTGAATCGAAATAGTGCATTTGATGTGAAGTTCTTGTTTCTTTTAGTTGAACCGATCAAACTTCGATTCAAACAAATATCTTATTATCGCATTGAATGCGGTTGAATTCTATCCGACTTCTAGATTCAAAAATATAGGGCGATGTAAGTTAAAAATGTCCAAATAATTGATGATACGAAGCAAAGATACAGAAATGGGTTAGTAACACTAACAGTATTGATGGGTGTCTAAACGATTTTCGAAGCACTCCTAAGGCTTACAGAGAATTCTTGTTTACTGACCGAAGACCACGCACACACTTTTTTTCGCTGGATCTCAGTAAAAAATTCACTGCCTCGGTACTCGGTAATCATCACGGAAAAAAGATAATATTACAGAATCTCGTCAATCATTGACAAACGTCAGTTATTACCGAAATTGTCAGCAAAAAATTTACTGTCTGTTCGGCATAGCCTTTACTGAATGTTCGGCAAGACCAGCGAAGTGAAATTTAAAAATTACTGAGCCTTTAGCAATTAAAAGTAAACAAAGAAATCGTTTTTTTTTAATTGTAAACATTCAATTGGGAATCAATTTCATTTTATATCCGTTTAAACTTACATTACATTACTTATGTCTCGAAGACGTACAATTGTACAAAAGGCAATTCGGACTAAATGCCGATTGTTGAAAATATTGTTTAACAAGTCGTTGAAGTTCTTCGACATATCCTATAATGACTTCCCAACAGTGAAAGCTGGATCTCGAAGGAGCTTTCTATAAATAATCAAAAATAATTTGTGTTTATTATACTTACTGGATAAGTCGTGGATTCTCATGTCTTCCTTTTAGACTATTTTTTCTAATGAACACCGGAAATTTTCTCCGAAATATTTCGTCAGAAAATAACTGCGTAGTGCCAAGTAAAACGTTAATGACAGTTGTTTAGTCGAAAGCTAACACCTATTTCGAAATTTCGGCAAACGCATATGCTGATTTCGGGATAATTGTTAATTACCGATGATTTTGCCAAATTTCGATGTGTCACAAACGAAATGTAAAGGACAGAAAATGATTATGTGCATTTAGCATAAACTTGGACTTGACAATGAATATAAGATTGTATTATGATAACGTAAAATGTTTTGAAATTACTTAAAAAAATTATAGTCATGATTGTCTCCATAATTTTAGTGATCAGATCGTCGAGGAACATTCAAGTTCCGATCAGAAAAATAATAGTTTGATCAAATGTCTTTGCTTATTGTTTTGCATATCACGACAATTTGTTTATGGCTTTGATAAATTGTCAACTTTATAGAAACACCGGATGAACATATTATTTTTTGCAGGCGCTAATGAACAAGTCAGTGCCAGTTAATGATGTAACAAGCGAATGCAGCTGTGGAAATAGATTGTGATAAGTTCTGTTTGGCATAGGCAGCTCGGGCATAATAACAATAGAAAATGGCGGAAAAAGTAACAGCATCATCGGAAGCAATAAAAGAAAAACACTTGCTTTCCCTCCAGGAACAGCAAACAAAACCAAAGCCGCCTCGAACGCTTAGGGAAAAACTATGTTACTTGAGAAATAACATAACGGTTGAGCCCGTTGTGGCATGTTACATCATGCCAAGCGTTTTGGCGGGACTTGCCACGCAGAATCTCAATCTGGAAAAGGCCTGTCGTGTCAATATGAACTACGGGGACACGGTGTGTGACGCGTTGACCCGAAGGGAAACGGCCAACTACACTCAGTATGTATATAAATATTTCAGATGTTTTACGAAACGTGACTGATTTTTGATGATTTTTTTAACATTAACCATCTCATTACAGCGAGGAAGAAATGATTCAACAAATGGTTGCCCGAATGGCTGGATGGAAAACGGTCCTGCAGAGTGCGTTGCCTTGTCTGCTCATTCTATTTTGGGGTTCGTGGAGTGATCGACACGGCCGCCGGAAACCTTGCATTTTGATTCCGATCATCGGTGAGTTCACCACAGCGATTGGGCTGATTCTGTGCACCTATTTCGAACGGGTTCCGATGGAAGTGGCTGCTGTTACGGAGGCACTATTTCCTGCTCTATCCGGTGGATGGTTCACCATGTTCATGGGGGTGTTTAGTTACATTGCGGATGTTACAACTACCGAGGAGCGAACTATCCGTATTGGCATAGTGAATCTGTGCTTCTCCTTAGGCGTTCCTATCGGAATGGCGTTCAGTGGAATTCTGTTGAAGTAAGTACATTGGTTTGATTCTATGACTCGACATTTACTTTGTTTCACTTTTCAAGATCATTGAATGCAAGTATAATTGAATCAATTAATTACACGGAAAACATACCATCACTGCAAAAAAACAAAAACATTTATTTCTTCCTTGAATTCAATGATAATTTTCCAAAAAACAAACACATCAGTCATTACGTTAACGTCATAAGTATTCACTTTTATTCGGCAGGCAAATCGGATTCTACGGGGTGTTCTCGATTTCCGCCTGTCTGTATTTGGTGGCCTTCTTCTACGGGGTGTTCTTCCTCAAGGAGGTCAACGTTAGCGTCAACGAGAAGGAACGATTGAAAGCCAAAGAGAAGAGCGCATTGGCGGATTTCTTCGACAAAGAGCACGTCCAGCAAACCTTCCGGGTGGCATTCAAAAAAGGCGAACGCCAACGTCGGTTGCGGGTGATAATGCTGATGATTGTGGTCATGGTTGTCATCGGTCCGTTGCACGGTAAGTAAAGGGTAAAACGGTATTCATATCGTACCTTGTTGATACAAGTACTGTTTACAATACAGACATCACAAAAAATAACTTTTTAATATGCTTTTTCTCCGCTTTAACCTTTCGGTGGTCGTTCACAGTTTTGGGTTCAATGTACGCACACAAATGGTATTAAAATTGCTCTAAAATTTTATTGCAGCCCCAGCTGCAATGACATCTGTAGAAGTTTACTCGTTTTGCCCGAAATGCTCAAAGATAGGTTCTCTGGTTTAGTTCAAATCTCAACAAGCGGTCACATTTGCCGGGTGATAACCAAGGTTGGTTGGCCGAGTTTGGCTTTCGAAATTTCTGTACTCATTCTGGTTAGACTGCATGATAAACGGTTTGAGCTGTCATAAATGTACAACTTTTGAGGAAATATGTGATTTTTTTTAAAATTCCTGGATTCAAATTAATAACAATCAACTGCGGACAATAAAATCGGCCAACCGACCCCAAGGCTGGGATATGTGAAACACATCAAATGCATCAATGGAAAACGTTCATTATAAAAAAAATTAATAATAATAATAATAGTAATAGGTAATAGCAGAGAAAGTGTTCGAGATGTGTATAGATTTTAATTGATTTGATACCGTTTGACCGTTTAAGATTTCGTAGTGCTGAAAAGAATAATTTGGTTTCTAACAATTACGGAGTAGAAGTAGGAAGTAGAGATTTGAGGCGATTTTTAAAAGTTTTCTAAATAGCTTCGATACGTTACATTTAAGGTCTTCGAAAGGACCGTCAATGGCTTTGGAGACCTGGGAAAGACTATTTGGTTACGGATTATTACGTTTGTATTCCAGCAAGTAGGACGCCATTCAAAATCTTTTGCAAGTTTGAGCCTAGATGATATTTCATATTTGAGTAAAAGAAACTATCCAAATGTTGTACGAGAGTCCTTTCTGGCATTCGGAAGGGCCCAATTGTGGAATGCTCTACGCCATTAAACAATATTCGGAACATTTATCTCGAATGCGATGCAATCAAATGCATTATTTGCGTTTGTAACTTTTCCATATAGAATTGTTTTGTCGATTATTTCATTTCGGATTTGCATATATCAGTGAAAGAAACTATCAAAATGCTGTACGGGATTCATTTCTGGCATATAGAAGGACCACTGTTCGGAACAGTTTTCTCGAACGCGATGAACAGAAGTAATCAAATTACTCTTAATTTGCACTAAACTGATGATTTTTATCTACAACTTGCAAAGAAGCAATCTTAATACTTATCTAGATAATATTTAAAGCCATTAGAACTGCTGATTTTGTGTAAAGTTCCCCTTCGTTGTTTTTTTCTCCAATGCAAACGAAGCTGGGTGATGCAATCACTCTTTTTTAAGCGAAAATCACACTGCGAATGTTCAACAGCAGCTATGCTCACAGAAGAACTAGTTGTTGTTTTTCTGCGTTTAGGCTTGAGGAACGGAACCTCATATTCGCCATTGATTGAAGCACCAGTTGCATAATGGAATCCATTTGCGGCCCACCGTTTCGCTCGTAAATAGAAATTCCAGTAAACGCCTCGACTCCGTCGACAAATTAATCCACTTTAAGCAGCGTGCAATATTGGGGTAATGCTTTCGAATCAAGTTTGATGAGGCAAATCCATCAACAAATCACCGAGATACAGTGCTTCAAATTAGGTTCAAAAAGGTTCTCACAGATAGTTTTAAATACAGCTAATTGGTTTTCAATATACTGAATAGGGTGTGCAGAAGACGGAAAATGGCATCCACAAACCGTGCAAAAGCGATCACCCAACGAGCCAATGGATATAACTTTCAGTTTTGTCATCCACTCGCTAATCAAATTATTCTTGGTTTTTTGGTTTTTGCAATGACTGAGCGGAAACATATATTGGAGAAGCCAAATGAATGAAAAACTAACAGTAAAGATGTTTTTATTGGAAAAAGATACGCTCAGAGACAGGATGCATTCCGTGCATACACGCTACCATTTCGTCACTCTGAATCTTGTTTTTTAGTCACTCTAAAACGCAAGACAGACATAGTAGAACGTACATCGAGCGTCACCCGACCGATACCTTACATCCAAACATCTTCTCTTTTCATCAAACACTAGTCTTCTCGCTTTATACTTATTTCTCCGATCAAGCATTATTCTTGCCTCACTCACAGCCAAGCGTTAACTAAGCAAAATATGTATCGGTGCATATATTTATAAAATCCTTTTTGTGCGATATTTCGTTCTATCGAGGATGACATCATTATTTTAACCTGTGATTAACTTGTAAAAACATAGGTCGATTTAAACCGATTTTTCAATGGTATACCATTGAAATACTTAAACGACGTTCCTCTAATGTTTCAGTTAAATGTTTCCAAATCGATTAGTAGTTAAATGATATAAAACTATCCACAAATGACCGAGTTGTAGGCGTCCAGAATTAGGACAGAAAAAGGTTACGCGGTTAGTTTTGATTTTTTTAATTGACCCCGGCCCCGTATAGTGAAGAGTAAGGCATTTCTTATGCCTAACAAAAAACACTTTCAAGTTCACAAAACAGCTAGTTTCAGTTCCGCAAAAACTTTATTGCTGCTTAAAAGTACACGCGAATCTTTAAGTCACTTGAAAGTAAAGAACAACTTCTGAGTCCTATTTTTGCAACTTGATTTGCAAGTTAAATCGTATTAGATTTTACTCATATAAAAACATTATCCTTTGATATAACATTTCAAAATATTGTCTACTATCCAGAAAAACACGATTCTCGTTATTCAATTGCGAACTACAACGATACTCAAGGCGAATTAATGTAAACAAAATCTTCATCCGCAGGTGAGATGTCCGTAATTTATCTTTTCACACGCTATCGGTTCAACTGGAGCGAGGTCGAGTTCAGCTTTTTCTCTACGTACGGTATGCTAACCGGGCTCATCGGTACAATCTTCTCGGTGGGTGTGTTTTCCCATCTATTGAAAATTGATGATGCCCTAATCGGTGTAATGTCCTGCATGTCGAAGATTCTGTCTAGTTTTGTATATGCCTTCGCCGTCACAACATGGCAGCTCTATTTAGGTATACAACACCCAATATCATTATTATCTTATCGAAATGAGACATTACAATCAATTTCTGTAGGACCAATTGTGGAAATGCTGAACGGAACCTCATTCATCTCGATGCGATCGATTGCCTCAAAGCTGGTCGCAAGCGACGAGTTGGGTAAGGTGAATTCACTATTCGGTGTAGCCGAAGCACTGATGCCGTTGGTATACGCCCCGATGTATACTACCGTGTATGCATCTACCATCAACGTACTGCCGGGTGCTTTCTTCCTACTAGGCGGTGCATTGACAGCACCTGCGGTGATAATTTTCTTGTAAGTTACTTGTGATTAAATCGGATGCTCAGTAAGAAACTGATGGTTTTTCAGATGGATGTATCGAGTACACAAACGAGAGGAAAAAATCCTTGCAGAAGAGGCTCGCATTAACGACAAGTACAAACAAATTGCCGAGGAATCCAACAATGGTTCATCCGGAACGAGCATTATGAACGGAACGGTGATCAGTGTCGATGCTGATAAGGCTACTGATGAGCCTGGTTCGATCGTTCTCAGAGGCAGACTTGGGTCTCTCAGACTACCCCCGATAACCAGACGACCGTCGAATGCGATTTCGGAAGGTGCCGTGAATGTGGGATTCGCTGTGAACGACCCCGAAGGAGTGATACACGAAACGATGGAAATAGTGAAAGATCTACCTGTTCTGCACGTGGAACACTGTAAACTGTGATGCATGTTGAGTTACTATTAATAAATAGTATTATTTGTGATTTAAGCTAGTTAGTAAATAAATAAATATCTCATTGTTATCTATTGTTTACTTTCTTCAGAGTTATGATGTGTATTGTAAGGTGACCAGATTTGTTCAACGGCAGCTCTTTAACCTTTGTTATATCGCTTACTGAAGGACCTGAGTCGTGCAACTGGCAGTACCGGTGCTTTGTGTTCTTTAGGTTTGCTCATATCTTGTTCGTCTATAATACGGGCCCCGTTCTTTTAGGAAAAAAAGACTTCACTCTATCTAAATCTCCGGATTGAACGAGCAAAAAAACAAGGAATAAAAATATTGGATTTTCCGGGCACGCATGAAGATGCGATACGTTTTTCAACAAAACTTATATGATGAGTCCAAAATTGCGTCGGGTCAAGAGGAAATTCCGAATTCCATTGGTATGGAGAAAGAATAATGTTGCAATACAACGAACGAAACTCACGATTAAGTTCTGCCCATTCTTGTTCAGAGAGAATTTCGAAAATGCGAAGAATGAAGATCCTATAACCTCGCTAGACTATAAACCTGTAGTTTCTACATACTTAAAACCGATTCTCGAGCTCGGCATAATGAAATGCTGAAAAATGGTCCAGCAATCCACATGTTCTTTTCCGAAATTCGTTAAAGTAATATGCTGATATCTCCGTAAAGCGCCTTCTTCTGCCTAAGTTTGGCATATACCGAAATCAGCAAATCTCTTGACCGAGATCTCGAACAGTGAGTTAGCTTGTACTGAAACTCAGTGAGAAATTCGTGAGAAGATAAGTGAAATAAAAAACTATCTGCTTTTCATATATACTTATAAATATCTGCTTATGTCCAGGTAGAGACATTGGGGAGCACTAGAAACAATTGTCTTTAGTCGTGATATTTTCTTTTGAGGTTTTGTATGCTATATTATAATGAACGCCAATAAAACAATTCCTTTCTTCAACCTTAGCTCTTGTGATATTTAATTCAAAGAAAAATCCTTTCAACGTTCGATAACAATTCATGATTCAATTCGGCAATTCATGATTCAATCCGGATCACTTTCGCGAAGCTAACAGCTAAATTTCTGCTGATAAGTTCGGCAATAATTTACTGTTAACAAATTTAGGATTGCCGAGATTCTTAGTAATTATACATTTTGCCAAGAAGATTACCGAACACTCAGCTGTACGAATCTCGACATTTTTTTGCTGAAATTTAGAAATAAAATTTGAGTGTGTGCTTGTCAAATGTAAAAAAAACAGCTTCAAAAGCGACATCTGCCGAACCGTCGTTTATTCGTTCTCATCTCTTTTATCGTATTTTTTGTGTACCGGGAACATAAATGTAGCTTTTCAATACAAGTGGATTATTCCTGAATAACTGCCGATATGCCATCTGGCCGTGCAGATTCCAAAGACAGTATGATAATGCGTTAGGATTTGAAAAGGATTTTGCTATAGAGATCGCTTGTAACAATATTCTCATGCTTCACCCGATCTCAGACTGCTCCAATAGACGTTCTTTTCTGTCCCATTTCATTTAAAGGCCATTCGGTCTTATGTTACTATAACACATTAAAATTCATTAAATATATTAGGCGACATCTTCTATATGACAAGTGAGTTTCTACAGTCGATTAGATTACATCAAGTATAACAATTTCGAATTAGTTCCTCGTTTGAAGTTAAATATTGTCTCTGTGAGTAGAACACCAAAACTACGACTGGGTAGGTTATTGTATATTAAAAAATCTGTTCGAGATTTGTATATTCAAGGCACAAGTTAAGTTGTAAGCCACGGGCGTATGCTTCACGTGCATCTAAAGTATATAAGTTTCTATAAATTCGACCGCACTCAATCGAACAAGTGTCATGATAACAGGGTAAACGATTGTTGCGTTTTCACTGGAAATTTGAATACAAGTGGCGTCATTTGTTTAGTTGATAGTCTTCTTCAGGGTGTTCTCGTGGGCTGCACGCAGGCGTCGTCTGAGCTCGGCAGGGAAGCGTTCATAGCACTTCTTGCAGACCGGCTTCTCGTCATATTCGTAGAACTTCGACTTTTGGTCCATTTTATTGTCGCAAATCGAACACGAGAAGTGATGTACGCACCAGGCCTTGTTAAGAGCGGTAAAAACTGATGACGAAAAAGGAACACAAATGTTCGTATTTGATAGTTTCGCTTTCCAATGCACAGTGGTCCGGATCCACAATTTAGGGGGACAAAAACATTTGTGGCTTAGCCTTATACTTTAGAGCTATGATGTCTTCGGAACAAATGATCAGTGAAAGATAAGCCATATTTTGAAGCATATGGTATTAGGGTGGTTCTAATTATTAGGGTGATCCAAAAATTATTTTCCGTATGTGTTGAGATAGAGGACTGCATCCTTCGGCAAAATTGTAGGAAAACTTATATCAAGCAACTTTGCCGAAAACACTATTGTAGTATCTCTAACGGTTTTAGTGTTACAGCTATTTTAATAGATCAACTTAGGGTGTTCCTAAAAAAATCAGATTTTTTGCTCTAGCTTTCTTAATATTCACTTCTCGATTTTGGTGTCTTTGAATATCTTTTAGAGTTTGTTGAAACCAATTTTTTCATGACTAGCGCATTCAGGTAGCGTTTTCTGAACCGAAGTTATGAGCAAAACTAGTTCAAAAACAGATCATTTTTAAACTGCTATATCTAACATTGGAGCAAACGAAAAAAAAATCGGTTTGTTTCATTTGATAGAAAATACTTTCGAGCATGTTTATAGAAAAAATGGCGGAGGAGATATTTTTTAAAATTTTTTAAATTGTGTTCAAACATTGGGTTTTTTCATTGAAAAATGCCCTTTCATGTAAGACATTTATTAGCTATACATATTGAAATAAGGTATTGCTGTCTTCTAGCGTGTTAAAATTAAAAATGTTAATTCAGCTGCATAATCGGGAAGATGGTGTACACTCACGTTGGTTGTTACTCTGTTCGACAATGCTATTACAGGATCAGACGTTAAAAGAAATCGTTTGAATACATCCTCTAGATTCACTAAACGATTGAAGTTCTGTGGATGGAACTGCCTATACTTGCGAATTGATTTATTTCGACTCTCTTGCACTTCCTTACTGTACATACCAACAGGAAGCAAAGCATGTTTTATAATTGCAGTCCCATGCACCAGAAGTTTATGCACGGTTGGCGACAGAGCATACCATCCATACAGCTCCACAAAACGAATTCTCCTGGAAAGCAGGTACCGAAATCTTCACATTGCTGTTTATCAACGTTAAGATTATAAAAAACCGTTCAAGTATATTTCCATTTAACTCGATGATTTGCGCTACTGTGTTATATTCTTTGAAAAATCTACGGGCCCAGATACCATCATTCGAGTTGCCGCCTCCAGGTAATGGTTCACCAATGCCAGAACCTGTCAGCTTGGAGCGAAATCAATCTTCAGTATAGGAACGCCATCACACGGCATCACATTCAACATATCATGTCAATTGTGTGGGTGCGCAGTGCTGCTATTTTGGCGCGCAAGATTTTGACGTTTATCTTCCCTACTTCAATGTACGAGATTCGATGCGGACTCACCTGAGGGCACCATGCTCGCAAAAAAGGATGTTTCCAAAGATTTATTCTAGAAATGTGCGAACTGGATATCTTGTTAATATGATGTCTTTGCCAATACGTAACCCTAGCCGCTCTTTTAATGCCGTTAGAATGTTTGTCTCTTGCTCCTTGACATGCTGATTTTGTCGGGACACGCGCCATGTCGGTTTCTCAATGTGCAAACAATAACTCACTTTTAGCCAAAGTTCCATAGATCGAATCATTGCGTGCAGAAGCGAAATTCCAAATTGATATTTGTTTGGATTATTCTCATTTGTTTCAGTTCTTGAAAAATTCAGAGCTTTTCCTGAGCGCTTGCATATGTACCAAGCTTGGGAGTGTATGCCTGTTATGTCGTTTAACACTTTCGTATCGTTCAGGCAGAACACTAGCTTCGTTGATACAAATACTTTCCCCAGTACTGTGGGAGAAAGCTCTGCAATTTCTGCATTTACTTTGTCCACTTCCTGCTGTTAGTTCCGTGTTTTCCTTTTGAAAGATTATTATTCTCTAGGGGGACGGGTGTAGTGTGTTGGGCAAGTTGATGCCTTTCACGCAGCCCACGTGGCTTCGATTCCCAACCCCACACATAGGGTCAGAAAGTTTTTCTGGCCCGAAGAGGTGAATGACCTTAAGGTTAAAACCTCTATAATCAAAAACAAAAAAAAATTATTATTCTGGGCAGCAAAGGGAAACAGATGAAGTATAATTGTTGTTCCAGATTATCCAGCCTTCTTGCTCAACAATCAATCGCAAAGGAACCAAACAGATAGCAAATAATGTACAGTAAGGAAGCGCAAGAGAGTCGAAATAAATCAATTCGCAAGTATAGGCAGTTCCATCCACAGAACTTCAATCGTTTAGTGAATCTAGAGGATGTATTCAAACGATTTCTTTTAACGTCTGATCCTGTAATAGCATTGTCGAACAGAGTAACAACCAACGTGAGTGTACACCATCTTCCCGATTATGCAGCTGAATTAACATTTTTAATTTTAACACGCTAGAAGACAGCAATACCTTATTTCAATATGTATAGCTAATAAATGTCTTACATGAAAGGGCATTTTTCAATGAAAAAACCCAATGTTTGAACACAATTTAAAAAATTTTAAAAAATATCTCCTCCGCCATTTTTTCTATAAACATGCTCGAAAGTATTTTCTATCAAATGAAACAAACCGATTTTTTTTTCGTTTGCTCCAATGTTAGATATAGCAGTTTAAAAATGATCTGTTTTTGAACTAGTTTTGCTCATAACTTCGGTTCAGAAAACGCTACCTGAATGCGCTAGTCATGAAAAAATTGGTTTCAACAAACTCTAAAAGATATTCAAAGACCCCAAAATCGAGAAGTGCATATTAAGAAAGCTAGAGCAAAAAATCTGATTTTTTTAGGAACACCCTAAGTTGATCTATTAAAATAGCTGTAACACTAAAACCGTTAGAGATACTACAATAGTGTTTTCGGCAAAGTTGCTTGATATAAGTTTTCCTACAATTTTGCCGAAGGATGCAGTCCTCTATCTCAACACATACGGAAAATAATTTTTGCATCACCCTAATAATTAGAACCACCCTAATACCATATGCTTCAAAATATGGCTTATCTTTCACTGATCATTTGTTCCGAAGACATCATAGCTCTAAAGTATAAGGCTAAGCCACAAATGTTTTTGTCCCCCTAAATTGTGGATCCGGACCACTGTGCAATGGTTAATAATATAGAACTTACCATCACCAGCGATGACCTGATTACAAACGAAGCACAGATTACCGAATAATTGATGGTAATGTGTTTCGCAGTATGCTAAACCGCGTTTCTCGTAGTGACGATGTCCTAGGAACGGTTTCTCACATTTGGCGCATACGAAGTGCTAAAAGTAACAACGGAATGAGTCATTAGGCTGATATAAAATGAATCATTCGCTAATCACCTCTACATGCCAATGTTTTCCCAGTGCGGTTACGACACGTTCCTCGATTGGACGCCGACAAGCACCGCAAATGGGAATTCCCATTCGATCGTGGCATCGCAAGCAGTACAGTTCATTCATGTCGTTGGCAGCATAACCGGTACGATTTTTGACTTCCCGAGCAGACGAATCCAGTTCAACGCCGCAAGCTGTACAATTGAAGTGATAGCCATGGTAGACTTCACCTCGGAAGCGCAACGGAGCATCGTCGATTATTCCACTGAAAGTAGGAAATAGATACAATTAAATAATTTAATATAAGCAGTAGGTGACAGCAGCACTACTCACTGGCATTTGTTACACATATGCTTTCCTAAGCCCACTTCCTTCTCCTTTCGGTTGCAGTCATGGCATAGGGCACGGTTCTGATTACGTATAAATCCGGAATCCGCTAATGGAATATTACAACGTTCGCAGGTGAAACATTCCGGATGCCAATTTGCCGCCATGGCCTTGATGACCCGACCAATGACAAAGTGATTGCATTTGTTGCAGCACGGTGCGAACAGGATGTGAAAATCCTTCTCACAGTATTTGCGGCCTTCAAATTCGTAGAAGATGCCGTCCTGAAATTGGCGGAAGCATTGAGCACAGCTGCAACCAAGAAATAGAAAAAAATTATTAGTAGACTTAAATAGATCTGATCAAGCTCATGGATACATACACAAAACATTGGGTGTGCCACAACTGGCCGTTCGAGTTGACGATCCTTTCGTGCGGTTCGAATCCCTCGTCACACCGGGTGCACATCATGGTGCCGAGGGACATGTTGGCTGATATTCTGAAATCAAACAATTGTTTGGCTTGACTCAGTAGTTGTAAATGACAAATTCTGTCTAGGAATATGAACATTCTCTAGTTTAAGCATATGTTTTAATCATTGGGAAATATTTGTCCAATATCCTTGCTCTTCCTTGAGTACTATGGCTCTATCATTTCATATTCTTTCTCTTCTTATAATGTCTAGTTAGTTTGATATCGTTAAAAACCGAAAAAAATCCAATATCTAGTACCGGTTGGAAAGAAGATGCTCATAATCTGTAGTTTAGGCGCACCTATTTCAAAATCAATGAAAAAATTGTGGCTAACTTTCGAAATAAAAGTTTTTATTATAAGGGTTTGGCCAACTTCATCTTTACTCTTTTTCATCGTGTATTAAAAGGTACCAGCACACTCCTTGAAGATGTAACTCGATTTTAATATTTGCCTTTCAGTTGTGAAAATTGCATCGAAGCTAGAGAAGCATTCCGTCCAAATTGTGCTCGCGCATCGCGAAAAACACGAGCTACTCGCACGACAAGTTGACGAAGTTGCTGAATGCGGCAAGTCAACTGTCACAAACGTTAGAAAAGTTTTCGGACTGGATCGAAGAAATAATAAACCGAAGGCCTCTCCATCCGAGATGTTGCAAGCAAACTGAGAGCGTCGTACACAACAGCGCATCGAGCTAAAAAACGAGACGATTAGTCCAAATTGTGACGATAAGCACAATTGGCCAAAGTACTTTCGCTGAACATGAAGTAGATAACGAAATTGCATTGCGTGGTACAGGATGAGAATATTATTTTATTTGTGTGAATTGAGTTTGGCAAATATACATGATTTTGTTTATTTTATATTATGTTCGACCGATTTAGACACCTTGTTGGACCAATTATTGATAGTATTTAAAAATTGTAAAAATGTCGGACGCAAACATTTTTTGCTCCTGTCAATCAATTCCAAAAATGTAAATCTTTATTGTATCAAGCATTCTGACAAAAAACTAAGGTGTGTCCTATATGAAGACTTTTTGTAGGTGAGAAAAAAAGTTGAACGAGAATGAATTGCACATTATTTTAGAAAGATTGAAAACACGACTTCGACGGAATTGTTTAGACTGTAGGATAAACGACATTCGGATTTTATGATCCGATAATTGCTATTTTGCATTGTAAAATAATTTTATTTATTTACAATCAATCAAAAGACACAATTTGTTTCTAATGATGATTCCAAATAATATTCAGAAAATTTGTAACTGTGACAGATTAAAATCATACCCAGATGATACACAACCACTTTGCAAAGATATCCAATTGCCTCCACAGAAATGTTGCGTCTTTTGAGTTGAAAAACAATGTAGTAAATCTTAACAAACGCGAACGATAATAGACGACCTCTCAGAGACGAATTGATATCGTTGAAGAACAGTAAAAATATGAATGGTCTGAGATGGCTTCCCAGCGGAATTCTGAATTATGCGAGGAATTCTTCTTCCGTTCACCGTTGGCATAGACAGTGTAGCGATCATGAATGTTATAAGCAAACTAATATATTTACGTTAAGACGTATTTTATTCTCAATGCTTAAGGGGAGCTTCTACTGTAAACGAGGTTTTTCATTCCCAACTAACCAAAAGTTCGGATAAAAGGGACTGATTTGGCTTAAGCAGCTCTCGAAGTTAATCAATAGCATTCTAAGCAGCTCATTTTTTAAGTAATTATCCACACTTAAAAGTTCGCGCGACGCAGCGGAACGAACTTCTAAGTTGCTTCTAGAATACATTGTTCAGCTTCTATGCAGCGAAAAAGTTCACGCGGAACTTGTTCTGTACTTCGAACTGTCAAAAATTGCCACGTGTTTTCTTAAGCAGCTAGAAAGTTCACGCGGAACTTGATATGTACTTTCAAGTTCTCAAAAGTTCCGCGTGTACTTTTAAGCAGCAAGAAAGTGAACTTTTTAAGTAATTGTGGAACTTCTGGTTGCTTGGGTTCCTTCATTACGAGCGTCGATTAACAAAAACCATGGGTTGCCTTATCTTCAGTATAATTATAATTTTTATTAGAGTTATAATTTTTATTAGAATTGCTCCTGAGATGTTGTTTCTCAAAGTGCGAGTTAATTCTGGAACAAACTACACTCTCATTGAACATAACTCAAAATTGAGTGACACGCCACTCAAATTCATTATAAAGTGCACGTACTCTGAACTTGAGTTACCACCTACCTATCTACTCATTTTTTAGTAAAGGACGAAACTGTAAAAATTAGCGTATATTTTACTCACAATAAGGAATAAATATTTTTTTCAAAATTTGAGTTTTTTGCACTCAAAATAAATGCATTCTTTTTCGTTCATGTTTATATAAAAAAATTCCCCAATTAAAATCATTCTTCTTTCTTTTAAATAGGAAGGGCAAAAAATGATTGAAAACCGTTCAATTCGACCGCATTGTAGTCAAAATTGAACGATTTTGATATCCTTATGTAGGATCTCTCACTTAGCATAATTTAAACCACAAAAAACTATTGAATTATTCAATGATTTCAAAAGCCGGATCTAGAAACGGTAATGAAAAACGACGTATTCTTGCATTCTTGAGTAAATGCGAGAGAACTCATGGCCTTAATAAATTTTACTCAAATTTTGACATATTGTTAAAGTTTATGAATTTGAGTAAACGCAACTCAAATCTTGGGTTATGTTCAAAGAGCATGTATACTATATGTTTTTAGTTCGTTTTTGCGTTCTCTATTGCACGTCGTTTTTGTTTTCTAAAATGGTTTTCACAAGAATTACTACAATTTGTCAAATATGATTTCTGTTTTGTCAAATTTGTTTAAGAAAGTGAGATATTTTTTTTTGTAAATTTCTTAACGTTGTTCCATTCAAAATTTAATGCGCTTTAATACGATATAATATTTTTTTATATCAGACAAGTTGTTCTTTAGTTATCGTGCACAGCAGTTTGAAAAACGTGTTCCACTTTGACCAGGGACCAGACGCGTATACAGGAGGGGATTTTAGGAGTTCAAACTAATCCCCCCCTCCCTTTGAAACTCAAGAAATTTTTAGGTGCAACAGGGGCTAAAACGTGGTTAAAGAGGACACCCTCAATATCTTATAAACCTGCTATTATTACTATTCATGGATTGACTTTGTAAACGCGCTTGGAGATGACGCGGTAGAGATGACTTGGGTAAAACCCCAGTTTTAATGTTTTTTTTTTCAATTTCTAAAAAGTGTCCGATTTAGCCCCGGTCTCCCCTTTATTATGAAAACACTCCTGAACTTTTTTTCTGGGTACGCGCCTGCCAGGGGCAATTCGATATTTTTACATAAAATTTAGCCAGTAACAGTATCAAATAACAGTATCAAAGCCTGAAATGAAAATAGGTTTAGGCATTTCGCCTAAAATGAAGTGAGTCCGGTCTGGAATTCTTGACCGCTATTTCCGATACTTCCGAAACCGGAAAGCGGGGACCCCGTCAATCAACTAACAAGACCTCTGTAATTGAATTTACAGAGTTTTCAAGTGTGATGTACCATTGTACATTAAATGACAGTTTGAAATTTCCAACACTCTTCGCCCTATGATTCCGGAACTGGATGTCAAATCCCAATTAAATTTCTATGAGATTATATGGTCTTTCATTTGAGCCTAAGCTTGCGGAAATCGGGTCAAATGTCACCGAGAAATCGTTTGTTTTGGAGCTTTTGGCCACATCTTTCGGTACATGGGAAACCTGAACCATTTCACCTGACTATCAATTACGATACCTACATTAGAGATGGTCGGGTATCGGGTATTTTACCCGAAACCCGACCCGTACCCGTACCCGACGGGTTTTTGGTCGGGTACGGGTAAAAATTTTTATTTTCAATCGGGTACGGGTCGGGTACGGGTAAAAAATTTTACTGCTCACTCGGGTACGGGTCGGGTACGGGTAAAAAAATTTACCGCTCACTCGGGTACGGGTCGGGTACGGGTAAATTTTTTTTTCGGATCGATTACCCGACCATTTGTACTTCACATAAATATGTTTACACGTTGACGAGATTTTTTCATTGCAAAACAGTTCTTCCGAAAAATAATCAATTTGATTCAAGGGGTTTTGATATTCGCGCCTAGGACCAGACCTGTCAACTGGCATCTTTTTCTTCATTTAAAAAAAAGATCAATCATAGTTACGTGAAAAGTTATGTGAATATTTCCCGCCCTACTTTGTTTATAACATATTTAATAAGACACACTGCCTTAGCTCTATGATGTTGCGGTCGGAATCTACTTTTCACGTAGGTTTTAATGGACTGCCATTTTAAAACTGTTTAATGCACAATTCAGTAAAAATTATTTGATTCATATACTGCCCATACTCGCATATCAGTCTCATATCGATTTTCGGCAATTTTGAGCTAGCTTGACGAATGGAGTCTTTCCTCAATATACTCTCAGAAATTGCAATGAAAGTTGAGGGTTTGTTCAGTAAAATATAAAAAAATATCAACTCATTTCTGTGTCCCATATGCTAAAGTACCCGCATATCAGTCCCATTCAGTGCAAAATTTCAATAATTTCATTTGTTGCAATATTGGAACATCAAAGGTGTATTACCGATATTTCATGTAATAATACCAAGATTTAGCATTAGGGAGCAAAGCAAAGTCTTGGTATTACATTCCTTTCGTGGAGTTTGGCCTTTCTGTTTCAACAGACTTCGCAGCCGGTTCTTAGCGTACAGAATCATTGCATGGCTAGTACTATGGATCCTACTGACACTAAGAATCCTTCCAGTTTGGAGCTCGAACATACGACAGCTGGCTTGTAAGACCAGCGTCCTATGTATTGAACCGCCAACCCGGGACCAGCATTAGGGAGCACAATAAATAAAAAAATTCGGAAATAAACTTTTGATCGTCTTTTTCTCAACATGCCGATTTCCCATATGGGACTGATATGCAAGTATGGGCAGTATATAAAATGTAGTGTAGTACTCATATCACATTCAGATACCAGAAAATTGTTATTTTAAATATTGGTTGGAGATTTTCAAAATTTTCGTAAAAATCATTGGGATTCTTACCATAAAAACATGAACATTTATTTCAGAAAATCTGCATAGAAGTTCTTCTTATTCTGCACTTCTGGGTGGTGTCACCTCACTTGAAATGACACCGATTGATGGCACAGCAAGTTGGGCTATATTGCTAGTTAATTTTTGTTTCTTTTCACTGGACTACAAGTGAAAATCTCGATGCATGACAACGTGGAGTCGCAAAAGTAAGGGTGAAAATCTTTTCTTGCGAAATACTCAAATTTTCACCGTGTTCACTCGTTGAGGGTTCCACCGGTTCAATGGCTGTAAAAACCACCAGCTACCGTTAACATCGTGGGTGTGGGTTTGTGAGGCTTACAAAACGGGCATAGTTGACAGATTAATTTAAATCAAAATCATAATTCATTTTGCTTTGTAGTAAAAAATTGTAACCAAAAAAATTTCCTAAGAATGTTCAAACTACTTACACTTGAAGGACTCACTGTTCACCATGTTCAAAATTGAATTTTTCACACGGGGAATACACGTACATTGTTTGATTCTTTGGTCAATTCACGTAATCGAACTGATAACACACTATTCATTTTAGGGTATGTTCGCATAACATTCATTTTCGTCACGTATAATATTCAATTTGACATTTGGAACTATTTTACGTGATTTTTCAAGTGATTCGAATGTGAATTTTTATTTATGTGTCAAGATAATGAGCACGCTTACTTGTGGCTCTAAAGAATCGAATCAAAAGTCACACTGTTTCGTAAAAACCATACCTACCCAAAATTGAATACAACGGGTATTACGACATATTGGGTAAATATGCTTCTCGAACAATTTGAGTAGATATTACTCCCTTTTGTTGACATTTGTAAATGAGTATAACGTACCAAAGACATTGAAAATCTACAGGGTCCGCCATCTAACATTTATTTTTGAACTAGCGGTTATTTCGACATTGGTAACCTCAATGTCACTTCTGATTTGACAGAAATTTAGTTGTATCCTTCCGCTGAACGAAAATGGTTGTGTATACGCTTGAGAAACGCGTGAAAATAGTGCAGTTTTACTTTCAAAATCATGGTAATGTTGCGGAATGTGTGCAAAAAAATCATCTTCTCGGATGAGGCACATTTTCATCTCGGCGGGTATGTTAATAAGCAAAATTGTCGCATCTGGGGACGGAAAACCCGCACGTCATCATGGAGAAGCCGATCTCAGAGAGTGACGGTTTGGTGCGGATTTTTGTCTGACGGCATCATTGGGCCTTTTTTTCTTAGAAAATGAGGCAGGAGCCGCCGCCACGGTCAATGGCGAGCGGTAGCGCGTCATCATTAGCGATTGGTTCTTCCCGTTACTTGAAGAGGAAGACTTGGACACCTTTTGGTTCCAACAAGACGGCGCTCCGTGCCACACAGCCAACGCTACGATCGATCATCTGTGCACAGTCTTCGAAGATTGAATTATCAGTCGAAATTCGGATGTCTTTTGGCCGCCTCGGAGCTGTGATTTGACACCGTTAGACTATTATCTTTGAGCGGCTGTCAAAGATAAGTGTTATGTGGACAAGCCAGAGACAATTCAAGCCTTGAAGGATAACATTCGTGCATCCATAGCTGAAATAAAGCTGCATACAATCGAAAATGTATTAAAAAGCTGGACCGACCGTATGGCGTACTGCAAGGCCAGCCGAGGCAGCCATTTGAATGAAATTATATTCCACAATTACCCGGTAGGATTGTACTTTAATATGAAAAAATAAATTTTGAATTCGGATGAACCGTTTGTTTTTTTTGCATGTTTAAAAAAAAGTTACATTACATTATTCATGTTTCACAGTGTATTTATATGTTTAAAAGTAAACAAGCATTTTAATGTATTTTTCTTACCAACTAGAGCCTGATACGGCTCGATATCTAAAACACTTTATTTTTTCCACACTGAATTTTGGTAAAATTTTTACTACTCATTCGGGTCGGGTACGGGTACAGGTAATTTTTTATCGGGTACGGGTCGGGTACGGGTAAAATTTTTAATTTTTTATCGGGTACGGGTCGGGTACGGGTAATTTTTTTTTATTATTGATCGGGTACGGGTCGGGTACGGGTAATTTTTTAAATTTTCAATCGGGTACGGGTCGGGTACGGGTAAATTTTTTTGCAGATCACTCGGGTACGGGTCGGGTTCGGGTATAAGAATTTCTATACCCGACCATCTCTAACCTACATTTTGGAATAGTTTTAAGCAGTTTCACCGAATTTTTACGTTCTTTACATTCAAATGATGGTGGGAATTTTTTCATATTTTACATCTTGTAATACAACCGGAAATCCGATCCGAATAAAATTTCATAGCACGATATAAGATCATACGATCTTCCATTCGAAACTAAATTCAGGATTTTTCCGTGGGACCCTCCGCCCTCCCGTTTAAAACTAAGCTTGTGAGAAGCTATTCAACCATCTCCGAGAGAGTGGTTAGTGTACATGTTTTCTTTTCATTGTTCTAATCAGCTTGTAATTTAGGAAACAAAATCTACTTTATCTAAGACGTCTAGTAGATTGGATATCCCCTAGTCTATAGGCAACGCTAAACCAATGCATTGTCGATGTTGGCGAACAAAATCTTCTATGGTGAAATATCTGTTTTCGAGCTGCAATATCATTGAACATAATCAAAACAATACGGACGTAGATTGCAGAAATAAAAATCACTATTTTTAAAACACAAAGTGCTAACCTATTGGATAGTTAGACTTGGAATATAGCAGACGTGATTCTCAGCTTCACTTGAATATCACATTTTTTAACTGGTTGTTAGTTTTAAACCTTTTCCCAACTTTTGGGTAAATATTAAACCGATCCCAGATTGTACAAGTAATTTAAATTGAACTGTTTTATTATGTTATCATTGAGTTGAATTTGACCATGCTGAAACGGTTTGATTATGCACTATACATATATGTCTTATTATAGGTTTGAAACTAGGTTTATCTCAACGAACCTTCCTATCCAAGAAAGTAAATCTAAATTCGTCTGGTAAACCAAAAACACAAGATTAGATATGTCTTATCGCGTATCAATCAATTGAAATAGAAAACTCAGCTACACGTTTCATATTTCAAACTTTAACACTAACCCAATCACTTCCATGTTGGACTGTCCGGTAGGATCTTTGAGTTCCATTTTCTTCCGCGTTGGAGTCGAGCTGGCTAGAGGTAAATTTTGATATCTTTCACCCTGGGTGGCCGCGTGTTGTGTTTCGTTTGACGAGGGCAAATGCGGCAAAGCTGATGATGACGTTTCCAAATTTGCCTGTCGAAAATCGCGTATAATATTTTTCACTGCAGTACCACTCGCGGTTGCATTGTATCCACTCGAAACTGAACTCGGATACTGATTGGACTCGATCGACGAACTCGGCGCTGGCTCTCGGAACCCGCGAGTCGTGTCATTGATGTCGTGTCGATTACTATGCGAACTGAAGACGCCTGCATTCGCATTCGGGACACCAACATTCACAGTGGTGCTATTGTAAGCCGTATCGTTGACATATTGTACATTTCTTATCGGTCCTGGCGCATTCTGATAAAGTCTTTCGTCCGATGGTCCCGATTGAAAGTGGTGGCGGCGTTCCGCCAAATGAAAGTTTGTATTCGTGATTCCGCTCGACGTCAGAAAGTCGATGGTAGACAGCGAAGAAGAAGCTTGCAAAAGATTCTCTCTGGACGTAGTTCTCCGTTTGTACAGATTGGAATCTTCGATTGGCTTGAGCTTCAGTTCACTCATTGTTCGGTGTTTGTTTTTTTTGTGGAAATTAAAATGTGTATTGGAGCAGCTCACAACTTCATAGTTTTTTACATAACCGTGATTCAAACTTTTCGCGAAAAGACATCACCATCAGTAGATCTTCTCAGTGCATTCAAGTTCATTTGATACACGGTAAACACGAAGTCATATTTACATTCACTACGAAACTTCTCCGTTGTATGTCTGGTGTTCAGGACTCACAAAAAACGCTAATGATCAAAGTAACCGGTTTGCGTGTCGCTTCAAAATATGTCTTATCACTTGAATCAACAAAAAACACTTTCAACGTCTCTTATCGTTCACCGTAGTAGATTAACTAGATCCGAACTCTACCGAATACCGTGTGGAACTGAACGACATCCTTTCTCATACACAAGGTCTTCCTAATAGTCACATAAGGCTTATAGCGTGGCTCAGAAATCTTTGCATTACAGCTTCGCATCGGACCTCTGACAACGGCAATATATGAAGGCAAGTAAATGACTTTCATGAGGAGAATGATCAAACAAGACATTTACCGGCTCGAACAAAAAGTAAGCCATTCTAATGACAGATAGCTCTCGCGGATTCCACCAGCGCTATATTGGTCACAAGACCAGTCCGATCGACACCGCGTCAGCGAAACGACAAAAAGAAAAAGAATAATGATTTAATACAGGTAAGCACTTCAACTTAAGCCCGAAAAGGTAAACCAATGCTCAACTAACCCTTCGTCCTCGTCCTCCGTCACCCTAGTTCGCTGACAGTATTGCAATGTTGTGCTTTTATTTTTTGTTTTCGCCTGTTCGAAACCAGAGAAACATTTTTACCTTTTACGGAATGTTGCTCATGTTTACCGAAGAAAAGCACGAATGATTTAAATCAACAGACAGCATTTGCACATAAGAACGCAAGGTAGTTGGAGTGACGTGATTTTATTGCACCCGTCGATAGTAACGGGATTTGGCCAAGCTGGGAACGGAATATTGGCACAGTGAGTAGAATCGTAATGTCCCAGCAGTGTGCAGCCGGTCAGGTTACAATCAAATTTAAAGTCAATGGTTTAATTTTTGGAAAGTCGTTAACACGGATGTAAGATAAGAGACTAAACACAGTAATAAAATCATGAATTTTACTATTACAATCAAAAGTTCCACAATTACTGAAAACATTCACTTTAAAGTAGTCTTGGAACTTTTAAAAACTTGAAAATTACGCGTGAACTTTATCGCTGCTTATGAAAACACGTGGTTATTTTTAACAGCTGGGAAGTACAGAACTTACTCGCTGCTTACGAGTACGCGTGGAACTTTTGGTAACTTAAAAGTACAGAACAAGATTCTAGTGAACTTTCTCGCTGGATAGAAGCTGAACAATGTGTACTAGAAGCTGCTTACAATAGCATTCTAAGAAGCTGCTTCGTAAATTCGCATAAATAGCATTCTAAGAGCTCATTTTTTAAGTAATTATCCACACTTGAATGATCGCGCGGCGCAACCGAACGAACTTTCAGCTGTTTCTATAATACATTGTTCGACTTCTATGTAGGGAGAAAGTTCACATGGATATTGTTCTGTACACAGATTAAAGTATTTTGTGAATTTACATGCACATATTTGGAGCTGGCAATTGAACGGAAAGTTCTTAACAGTTCTTCATTTTTCAATACACTTCAAAAACAAAACTAAGCAGTTTTTTAAATATGCTTGTTCATTAAAAAATCTACGCATCCCAATTCAATTTTACATCGAAATTGGTTTTAAATCAGATTTGCGATTCAATAAATGAATTCACAAATCTCCACATAACTAGGGTTGGTTAGTTCTGAATAGATTCAAATGAATAGTATTGTTTTTTCATAAGTTGTCGTAGAATTTTGTCCGGATCCGGTTTCCAATTCCGAAAATACAGGGTGAAGTGTGGATGAAATTGCAACCCGTCACTTAGAGCGATAATGCAAAAACGGATTTTTTTTTAAATTTTGATCATAATTATTCCAATTTATGGATCCTGTTAGTTGCTAGCCAAATGAACCGTTTTCAGCTATACCGGTTGCCAGTAGTGGTCAACCTCGAACTTCTTTTCATTTTTCAGAGACATTTTTTGTCACAAACTTAGACTCATATGAAAGGTTTTGTTTTTCACTGTGTTCGGATCCAACTTCCGGTTCCAGAACAACAAGGTGAAGCGTGTCCAAAATATCAAACTGTCATTTAGAGCGATAATGCAAAAAACGAAGAACTTAGATCAAAACTGTTCATACATTGAAAATTTTTTGCTGGTTTATGCACAAACAAACGTTTTTGATCTTATTCAAAGGAAACTTTTCTGAGGAATCGCTTAGTAATATTCATAAAAACATGAGTTATATGAGAAAGACATAAAATAAAGGAGGAAACATTGGTAATACTTTCATCTTTTGACAAACCAAATTAGTCATTTCTGTAACGAAACACCAAAAATATATGAGAAACAATAAAAAAACGGTAGTACACATTTCAGCGTATAATATATCATACGCTAGGATAATACAGAATCATACCATCATACGACGTTCGGATTCCATGAACCGATAACTACATGTATAAGAACATTTTCCACTGTTGAAAATCTTTTCGATTTTAATGAACCGACACATAAGTTTATTCAGAAAGTGTTACGATCGAATATTTTATAACTTGACTGATATATTCATTAAGACTTATTATATTGTCAGATGAATAAATGGAATAAATAAATAAAATACCTGTCCGGTTACACAGGTATGAGACGCATTTTGTTTTTCAGCCTAAACATTTCACTAATTAAACCAAATGGCGTATTATAAATACATTTGAAAAGTAAATCAAAATACACAACTTTTATCCGAAAAACGTGAACTGATTTTATAAACATAACAAATTTTATAGGGAGGTGTTTTTTGCCCCAAAATAATTTGTTTCTCCCATATAACCTTATCCCACCCTATCACGCCTACTTGATCGGGTAAAAAGTAACCTACTTGGGAATTGAAAAAAAAACTTTTTTCAAGCGGTTTCAACATTTCGATCTCGTTCAAACAGTATTTTTCCCGGAACGTCTGCAAAATACTCCTTCACGGTTTCGACGATCTCATCGCGCAGGCTAAATCTCTTGAGGTTTGGGAACCGATAAAAGTCCGAAGGAACTAAATCGGGCGAATGTGGTGAATTGAGAAACAATTGGAGTACTAAATTGTTGGCGGGGCTGCACAACCTCTTGAACGTCGCCATGATTTCTCCTATTCCTTCGAACGAACTCGTAACGGTTTCAGTCCTTTGCCATAAAACTGAGTTCAGGATTCATCAACAGTTACCAATCGACACCAAAAGTTCACTTGATTCCGCATCAGCATGACCAAACACGTGGCCGAAATGAGCTGACGTTCGTCTTTTTGCTCTGGAGACAGCACTCGCGACAAGATAATGCTTTCATCTGCAGGATCGTTCCGTCTCGTCGACAAACACAATTTACTGTCGACAAACACAATTTACGTCTCGTCGACAAACACAATTTACTTTCTCGTTGACAAACACAATTTACTGTCAACGATTTGTGTTTTAGTCTTTGTCACGTAGAGCCAGGCCCGCCTATTTTGACATTTCGTGCATATTGAATTCATTCTCAAATTCATTTATAGCATCAACTTCAATTTTTTGTTACGTAAATGCGTTAAAACTAGTGATGAGTGATATGAAAAAAATCTTATCTCACTGTCAGGTGGACTAAGTACGATTTTGTTAAAAATATTACTATCGACAAATTCCAACCAAAAGTTTACTCAAAAATACTTCGATACCACATGTTATAGTGATTTTATTTTGTATAAACAATCTGTTTCAGACTCAAACTGCTCTGATCGATCGAAATTGCTCGAGTTCTTTCGTTCTACATTCAAAATCTAATTAAAATGAACATATTCGCATTAGGATAGCTACAACATTCCGACTTGATTTTCTGTTTTGAGCTGATTCGAGACGAATTTCGATCTGATTCTTAGTGATGACAAGTGGCTAGTTGTACACCCCTACGACTGTAAGAACTATTCACGAAAGAAGTTCGAATGTTTGCCACATCTGACGACCTATTAAAAGCATCGACCGCGGTCGTTCACGAAAGTCAACATCTGGAGCGGAGGAATTAGAGAGATCCGAAATATTCCTATGAATTTCGTTTTTTGGATGAACATATTTCGTTTTACACTAGTTGATGCGGAGGAAACTATAGGAAGTACTGACAGTTCCACGCAAGCGCAAAACAAATCTTTAATGCTTAGGTTGATATGTTAAAAACGTCAAAGATTTTATTTTAATTTATACCATTTCATCCGTATAAGGTAAATTGGTTAAGGTGTATAGATGGTTAAAAAGGCAGAATCGGTTATCCCAGTCTGGAAGTATTAATACGTACAAGCAATAGATCTCCCCGTATGAATGCGCAAATTAATGGTTAGCGTTAGTTCAGCCGAGTTACCATACTTTGTATTTCCAAATTTTAGCTTACCCTGCAACTGGGGGCATTTTTACTGTGAATAAAACTTTCAAACAAGGCTTGCTCGGGCTGCAAATATAATAAATAGAAAGAGAAAAATATCGGAAATGACTTTCATGCAAAACTCGTAAAAGTTTCATTCTTGTTGTCGATCAGCTTGTTGAGAGAGTCTTCTAAGTATGCATAGAAATGAAAATCTTAAATGAAGAGGCGGATCGTTCAGTCCGACCTTGAGTCAAAAACGCTCCGAATAATACTTACGGCTGTTATTCCAACTGAAGTTCTTATCAAGCTGATCTCGTTTAATCACTGTTTGTACCGATAACACATGCGATAATTTTGTAAAATGTGCACCAAATATATCACCTGGCTTCGATGAATGAGTCACTTTTGCACCTTTTGATTCGAATTGGTAATGCGAGAGCAGAGCAAAAGTTGACAGATGCTTGTTCAATGAGTTTTATAATTGACATAAGGAAGCATCGCACGATGGGCTTTGTGTCATTTATGCGAGTTCAGACCGAAAATCGCACCTATTCTATACTAGCGCACACATGCGACTCATTCAAGCACGCCCAAGCAATACAAGCATGAATGAAATATCAAGGAACGTATTGAAATGAGATCATTTCCAATTGGATGAGCGTATCGTCTGAAAACGATAAAACTATCAATGAGTACGTTTTGTTTATTTTTAATATTTAATAAATTATTCGATTTTTTCGTCAACATACTAATTAAATGAATCAATTGAAATGATCAAATAAATTAGGATAGAGTCACATTATTCGGAAAACTAAATTCACAGAGAAAATCTTTCATCTAGTTTCGCAGTTGAATTCATAAATAAGGCATTTTGAAATAGTTTTCAAACTCCACAAACACAAACAACGAAAAAAATGGTTCAAGTATAATTGTTATCCATCTAATGACTGTCATCTAGACCATATTGATTGTATCTTTGCTTGGGGTGGAATGATTCCTTTATTCAATTGTTGGCGATAAAATTCAAAAAACAACAACAACAAAAATCTACCGTTTCTGTGCCAACTTCCACAACTGTACATCATCTGTAAATTAATCCTACGAAGCGAACATACTAATCCTATCTAGGAGAACGGATACGGCAACTGCATCACTTTGATCTGTATCATGCGATGAAGGTAAGAAGCTAGAAAAATCATCGCGAATGACACGAATTACAGATTACAAAAGAAAAATTTCACGGTGAACAGAATTGTACGACTTTCAAATAGACACCACATAGTTATGGCGATAGTCTTTATGCTTACTAACGATACAAATTTACGCTACGTCCGATAGTAGATGTTTCTATACGAAATACAGGATGGTAATTGCTGATAACTACCTGAAGTAGCATTTCCTTTGGGTCATTTAATTATCCTTCTTCATTCTGGTCGATGTCATACGGTAGATTATGGAATCCCTACCTGGATCCATGGTAGCGATGGCGATCGAAATTGCTAACAGCGAAAACACCAAAATGACACTGAACCATAGAACGATGTTGAAGATGACCGGATAGTTGCTGTCGTACTTTTGAGCAATGTTGAGCTGTAAACAATAGCAATATTAGTAACATGTTTTTAGTATAATCGATATTATCCGAATTTACATCATCTGTCTGCTTCGGTGGTTCTGCCTGTCGTTTGGAGCGAGCCAGCGGTGCTTCAGTAGATGTAATCAACCCAACAACAACTGCTTCGTCGAAAGCTTTATTCGCTGCGATTCGCAATTCTTCCAGAGCGTTGACAAACAACTTATTAGCCTCGATGTTAGCCGGCGTCGATGGTTCATGTGCAGCTAGGATAGCCTCAAACGACACGCGAATGATATGAACAGCCGGAATGTTTTCATCTGTGGATGTCACTAGCAGATCACTTAATCCATTGATGAACGAAATCTGACGCATGAAGTCCGAATCGGCTTTGTTAGACTTTGGCTTTAAGTAACGTGGTTCTACTTCGTCATCATCCGGTTGAACAGTTCCCAAAGGTGTTGAAAAACTATCCGACTATAACGAGAGTATAATGTATAATTCCCAGCCAATAAAAATTGAGATAATATTACCGATTCCTTTAGATCAATTTCAAAACTTATCCCGTGGTGATCAGCTGACTTCTGCACTAATTCACTAATTGTTTCCGAAGCAGATCCACCGTACAGCTCATAGGTGTGAGCTCCCTAAAGAATACATATATGATTATTCAATTATTCTTATTACAAACACATGATTTACCTCTAACTTGAGCGACTTGATTCCTTCGGCTACAACAACGACGACACCGTTAGCCATATTGAACGGATCCTTGACAGTCAATCCATCCCAATCGGAAAAGTGAGAAACTGAATAACCAAGTGAGGCACCAAAAACGTCCGACAAGGCTTCTACATCCACTTGATTTTTTCCATGGAACTCCAGAGCCTTTGGTGCCGAAATGATCGACAGTTGATCACAATTAACTAGAACAAAATTTGCTTTTAGTTGAAATCCATTAGACGTACATAACATCCCAGAAGACGATCGATCAGATGACTAAATGTAAAACCAGAGAACGCAATTTTCGAAATTCCGGTATCAAACAATGACATTAGGAATAAAGCACGCTAGTGAATAATCCTATAATATTAGAAATACCACAAACCTGCGAGAAACAGCGAAAATAGGAGGAAAATCGTCCGTGCCATCTTTGCTGCCAGAACTTTTGCACCAATGGTCATATGACGTTTTCGCTTTCCACAGTGTTTCTATTGTATCGATTTCAATGGTTCATTTTCCACGATGTACCCCTTCACATGTGACTGTCGGAGTTGTCAGAATCATAAACAAAGCATGATGTAATAATGGAATGGTGCGGTATGGTAGGTTGGCAAAAGTATTACTTTTTTTAATGCATGTATCGCTCTATGATGCCTAACCTTACTATCCTGTTATATTTATATAGATTTCAACGCAAGTACAAACGCTCTTATACTTAAACTGTTTATTTTGTCAGTATAGAGTTGTACTTAGTGTTCAAAATTTAAAAGCGTTTTCCCCACAATTCACATTTCTAAATATTTCATCGTGAAAATTATTAGAAAAAAATAAATATATATTTTTAGAAATAGATATTCGTGCAAGTAACGCAGCAGCGTCGACTACGTTCCGCCTGAATATACGGACAAGTCCGAATACCAGAACGATTATCGAACAAAGGCGAAGGGAAGCGAACGATGATCATTGACATTCGTTGTATTTTTGATATTCGAGCAACATTGTTCCAAATATTTCATCGTGAAAATTTTACATATGTAATGTAAAAATGTAATGTAATACTTTGATGTACCATTGATGTTAGTAAAAACATTTTGAAGGTGTCGTCACAAACAATCAAGGAAATAGTTATTAATAATCAGTGGCGTACCGAGAAAATTTGGCGCCCCGGGCAAAATAAGATTTGTTGCACCCCTCGTTGGTTTAGTGAGCAAAACAAGCTCAACTCCATCTCCGGAAGGATGACTTGGACGACCAAAAAAAAAGTTCCCAGGGATTGATTTGCCGTTCCCCTAAAAACGTTGCATCTGGGGCAACGGGGTTGAACAAAACCTGCCAGGAACTATGAATACTAAAAGTTTTGATGGCATTTCATCTACAAAATATTATTTTTTATCGACGATTTTCAACTTTTAATGATTCTAATCGATTATTTCTATATGTTTATTATTTCAATTTATTTACAACTCGGTCAGCCAACCTCGCACAAAACTCGGCCAATCTACCGCAATGAATGTTTTCGATAACTACCACGATTAACAAAACTAAAAGTAAGATCGCACTGGAAACCGATATGACATTTTGTAATATTTTGAATAACCAAATCATTATTTTTTCTTAACGCAACTAAAGCATTGTACTGGGCTCATTTCCGGCATAAATTTGTTTCAGATGAATGGCATCGAATCAGTGAAATAAAGGCGTGTAGATAATACTTCATTTAATCTATATTTAAAATAAATATTTGTTTCGTTCCAATATTCTTAAATTTCTACGTATATTATACATATAAAATAATTATCTCTTCGTGATTTAAAATGTTTACCGCTACAATTTCGCATCGTGTTTCATTTGAAAATATGAATATTTTTATCTGTAAGGCATTTTAACAGCTTTGCACTTCGGAGTATTTTGCAACTACAACATAGGCATCACAAACTACTGAGGCCTTTAACGACTAAAACGCATAATTTGGACGAGTGGACGAGTTTTGCACTTTCCGTGTGATTCCGCCGATTTTCTCCTCTACATATTAGCAATAGGTGCGGAACTACTAGCCAACTTCTGCCAGCATGAGTCACAAACCCGTACCGGATGTCCGTTCGACTCGCCCGGTATTACAGCCACATGTTCGGAACAGTTCGAACAAAAAATGCTCCCACAACGGCGACAGTGATGTTTTCTGCGGGTGATACTGAACTCCTTATCACAACCTCGGCAATTCGTGACAGCTTTGTCCGGAGTCCACGAACCACCGTTGTTTGTTTCGGTATTGGATTTCCCGTCGGCATTCTGGTAATTAATCTTTTCTTTCAGCTCGGATATCTGCAATTTGCTAACACTTAGTTGCATCCCAAGTTCCTCCAACGTTCGTTGATCTTCCTCCCATTGTTTGCGTAGTTTCGTGAGATCCGAACTGGTATGATTATGTTTCTGTAACAGACAACGAGAAGTTAAATGAAAAACGACCTATAGTTTATAAGTTTCAAACAATGCACCTTCAATTCATCAGTCATCTGCCGAGCTTCGCTTTGTAGAACACTGATTTGTTCCTTATGTTTAATTTCGTTTTCCTGCATTGCGGTTCTCCATTCGCGCTCGATACGAAGATCAGCTTCGGCACGTGTCGCTCGTTGTTCACAGGACACCACCTGGAGGGACAGTGTCTGCGAGGTCTCCTGCAAGGCATTCAGACTGGCCGTTTCAGAGTTGAACCTAGGTGGTGTAGTTGAGGATGAGGATGATTGTATTTTTACAACTTAACCATACTATTTCTATCTTTAAATAGTATATTTTTTATTCGATTGATTGATTGCATTGATCTTATATGTATTTTCATTGAAATGTACAAACAAAAAATAGTTTTACTAATTTGTGTTTAGTTCTTAATTTTTTTTTCATTTGCTTTCGTGTCTCGCTCGATACAGACATAAATCATTTCCGTCATGGACAGCAGTAACAAAGATCAGTGGTTTCAAGGGCTTCGTTAGAGTCAGTTAAAATTAATTTAAGTAAACAAATTGACTGAGGCTGATGGTAAACAAATCGGACAGTTTTCAGTTTGAAATAAAATGGAACAAAACTCGAAACTGGCCGCGTGGTGGTGGAAAACCCTGTCAGAACTTCGCCTAATAGCGAAATTCTGAGCGATTATGAAGAGATAGCTTCATCAAAACAGAGAAGGTCTGCAAAAAACGACTATCGTTATCGCTATCGCCAAAAATAAAAATTGATGATAAAACTGAGATGCCGCTATCTACGGTTCATGAAGTCACTGCTACTGTCAGTCAGGAATCAGAATTAATTCAAGCACTCTCCGAAAATCAAGATTGTTGCTCAGGTAGTACAAATTTCGAACAGTCGACTGCAGTCTGGTAAAAATCATCGGCGTCATCTGATCAGAGCTTATAAAAGACATTTTCAATGACTCAAAATAGACGAAAATTACGAGAAATAAATGTCACTCTCAGTTCCGCTTGCAAATTATGAGAACAAAAAGCATGTCCAGTTAACGACATACGCGGAACAGTGTTTTAAGAATTGTATTATTTCTTTTATTTATCATTTCAGTCATTTGCGGTTTTCAGTGTAAACCGCATACTGTGAGGTATCGATATTCAATCGAAGCTTCGAGAATCGATAATGACAGAAAATGATTCACATCGATTTTTACCTGTTGGTGCTCGTATCTATACAGGCCCGTACCCAGGATTTCGTTTTGGAGGGGCCCAAAGATAAAAAAAATAATGCAACTGAAGATTACTGATCTTCTCAATTCTCGGTGTGCCTTTTACGAGTTTTTTTAACAGACACTTTAAACTTTTCCACTGGAACTGTTATTGTATTTCTTTAGGTGTCTTGTTATTTCTGTAACACATTATATCGGAAACATACATACGAAAAATCAGTTCACTTTAGTGTCTGGTTCGATACAGTCATGAGTCGCTTAAATTTGAAAGAAAAGTGCGTTATCTACAATATTGACACTGTAAAACAAATTCTGAGAACGAAGTATGAATTGTCAAGCTATTCGCACTTTTAGTTAATAAGTATTCTGTTGTTCATGGTACTTAATGTTGAAAAAATCTCAAGGGGGGGAGGGGATATATTAAAACTCCTCAAACACCACCCTCTTGCACACGGGCCTGAATTCAGTTATTAAGGAGTGCGTTCCATTATATGGAAAATAAAATTATTATTGCGTCTCGAAAATGAAATGTCGGTGCGGGACCAAAACAAAAAACCGTCTAAAATACTTGACAATACTTGAAACATAAATATATTTAAATTTTTCTATTTTTTATAACTTATAAAAAAACAGATTTACAATAAATTTAAACAAAACGTCCATTATACGTACCGAAACAATCAACTAGTCGCCAAAAAAGACTCCAATGTCAGATTCAGTATAAGTTATTTGGTACAGCAGGGCAATACCAATATTTCCGGCGAGCAGGATTATGTCTTACGAAAGGTTAAAAAAACAGGCATTGGAATATGGTTTGATTTTCTTCGCGCTTATTAAGGTGTATTAGGACTTGGTTAACTACACTGATTGGCATTCAGAGTTGAGTGTCTCCAAATTTAAAAAAATATATAAAACTAGGTTCAAATCTATTCAACATAAATTCACTGATTTGCTTTGTGCACAGCTCAATTCGGTTTTTCTGCTGAGCGTATTTTTATTCATTTGACTTTTTGGATCTATGTTTCCACTTTGTCATTGCAAAACTGAAGCGGTAATTGTTTCTATCAATATTCAGCAGGAATAAGCTACGCATCCAAAAAAATCCACTCGAACTTGTTTAACATTGAAGAAATTCGATAACTCAACCCTTTAAAGGATCAAAAATCGATACCAAGGATTTTTAATTTGTTTTTTTTTTTCATTGAAATGAGCTTATCTAAAACAGAATAATCAATAAAGAAATTATATTTATTCTAGTTTTGAATTCGTTAGCCCAGCCTTGTGGACTGAAAACGCGAAATGACGCGAATATTTGAAGAGATATGTTTCGTCCTGTTAGAGTTAATTCATTTCGCATTGTGTCCTGCGTCCGGGCAGTTTTATTGCCTTGCGTTTATCAGACACTAGCGAAAAGGATAGTTGGAAGATTTTCCTTGAATGCGGATGCGGCACCGAAAAATTCGACGTTAACATTTCGAATGGGCCCAAAAGCCAAAGACTTTGTTTACTTTCTCTTTCAATTATTTCTTCATTCATCGAATGTTTGTTAACTATCTAGTACTGCTAGCAAATCGAACAGTTTGGATGTCATTCTGCACAAATAGTTTGGAAGTTAACGTGAGAATTGATGAATTCCTAACAGAAGCGAGCGTGCCAAATAGCAGTGGCGTCTCGTGACAAAATTGACTAGTTGTGCACTGCTTATGTGACAGATGTAACAGTTATTTGTAAGTGAAAATTAAAGATTGAGGAATGGAGATTCGCTTGTGTTTTTCAATACAATGAGATAACGATATACTTTCGGATGGATTTTTTTATTAAACATACAAATCTCAGAGCTGAGAAATTCGTTCTCTTCTTTAATCTGTGCAGTAACTCATGTGCACAGCAAAGACACTAACACAGCGACAACAGATACTTGAAATTTTATGTCAAGATAAAAAAAATAATGCAACTGAAGATTACTGATGTTCTCAATTCTCGGTGTGCCTTTTACGAGTTTTTTTAACAGACACTTTAAACTTTTCCACTGGAACTGTTATTGTATTTCTTTAGGTGTCTTGTTATTTCTGTAACACATTATATCGGAAACATACATACGAAAAATCAGTTCACTTTAGTGTCTGGTTCGATACAGTCATGAGTCGCTTACGGTTGGGATGATAGAAGAAGAAACTATATATTGTAATATGAACAATAAATCGACTATTTGGACACTGGTGTCGGAGCTTTCGCGACCAAGGTTTATAGTCTTTCAGCAAGGGATCGTACACCTCGATAAATCGAGTACACCTCGATAAATCGAGTACACCTCGATAAATCGCAATGTTTAACCCTCCGTCCTCTTCGTAGACGTTTTATGCTCCGCAACCCTTGTCTATGCAACATACTTGCCTACTATCTATACTCTGGACGAGTAAAATATAGGAAAGTGACTTAATAAGTTCTGATATATGGCAACACTTGTGTAAAAATGTCATCAAAATCGATTAGTTGAATGTTTTAAAATATGTGCGTCTGAGTTATTGTCATTTGAGTCAATTTGTGCCATTTATAGTGAATTGCAAAATTTGGTTCGACAGAAAATAGAAATATCTTGAGATAATTTTCGTACCATGATTTATTACGACCTTCTGCCGTGTCTTATCTAAACAACAGTATAAGGATAAACTCGCTTCATTTTCTGGTGATGAAGTACCATCGAGGACCACCGATTTTCAATGGTTTTCCGTATTGCATCGTGGTCGTCTAGAATGAATCTCGTTCTATTGTGTAGGAAAACAATGAAAAAAAACTAAAAGGAAATCGAACCTCCAAAAAATAACATTCTCCATCACAACGACACATGTTTAAACTCATCGCGTCAAACATTGGACTTTTTGAATGTAAAAACATCGAGTCGACGGATCATCAGCCGTAGATCCCTGATTTGCTTCTAATGAATCCATTTCTATCCTATATCCGAACATTAAATCAGTTGTTTTTTAAATTTTATATAATTTCAGGAAATTTCACTGACCAATCACGTGACGATAGTAATGCTTTCTTGAATCGCTGTCTACGATTTCAGATTGATGGAAGCAGTATAAGTCTGAACTTAAACGAAGTTCTGTTTGATTGGGATACATTCTGAGTTGTGTTTCTTCACGTCCGGAATAAATCAATTGGCAGAACAATTTTCCCGGATTGAATAAGGTGGTGAGTTTGACTCCTTTTTCTTAGGTAACTTTTAAGCAAATTTTCATTTTTGCTCTACCAATACATTTTATCTAGTCTGTCCCTCGTTAAATATTGATGTAAAGTTAAATTGGGATCTTAGTGTTTATACGCCATTCACAAGGTGAGGTAGGCGCAAAAATTTGAAAGAAAAGTGCGTTATCTACAATATTGACACTGTAAAACAAATTCTGAGAACGAAGTATGAATTGTCAAGCTATTCGCACTTTTAGTTAATAAGTATTCTGTTGTTCATGGTACTTAATGTTGAAAAAATCTCAAGGGGGGGAGGGGATATATTAAAACTCCTCAAACACCACCCTCTTGCACACGGGCCTGAATTCAGTTATTAAGGAGTGCGTTCCATTATATGGAAAATAAAATTATTATTGCGTCTCGAAAATGAAATGTCGGTGCGGGACCAAAACAAAAAACCGTCTAAAATACTTGACAATACTTGAAACATAAATATATTTAAATTTTTCTATTTTTATAACTTATAAAAAAACAGATTTACAATAAATTTAAACAAAACGTCCATTATACGTACCGAAACAATCAACTAGTCGCCAAAAAAGACTCCAATGTCAGATTCAGTATAAGTTATTTGGTACAGCAGGGCAATACCAATATTTCCGGCGAGCAGGATTATGTCTTACGAAAGGTTAAAAAAACAGGCATTGGAATATGGTTTGATTTTCTTCGCGCTTATTAAGGTGTATTAGGACTTGGTTAACTACACTGATTGGCATTCAGAGTTGAGTGTCTCCAAATTAAAAAAATATATAAAACTAGGTTCAAATCTATTCAACATAAATTCACTGATTTGCTTTGTGCACAGCTCAATTCGGTTTTTCTGCTGAGCGTATTTTTATTCATTTGACTTTTTGGATCTATGTTTCCACTTTGTCATTGCAAAACTGAAGCGGTAATTGTTTCTATCAATATTCAGCAGGAATAAGCTACGCATCCAAAAAAATCCACTCGAACTTGTTTAACATTGAAGAAATTCGATAACTCAACCCTTTAAAGGATCAAAAATCGATACCAAGGATTTTTAATTTGTTTTTTTTTTCATTGAAATGAGCTTATCTAAAACAGAATAATCAATAAAGAAATTATATTTATTCTAGTTTTGAATTCGTTAGCCCAGCCTTGTGGACTGAAAACGCGAAATGACGCGAATATTTGAAGAGATATGTTTCGTCCTGTTAGAGTTAATTCATTTCGCATTGTGTCCTGCGTCCGGGCAGTTTTATTGCCTTACGTTTATCAGACACTAGCGAAAAGGATAGTTGGAAGATTTTCCTTGAATGCGGATGCGGCACCGAAAAATTCGACGTTAACATTTCGAATGGGCCCAAAAGCCAAAGACTTTGTTTACTTTCTCTTTCAATTATTTCTTCATTGCTATTCGAATGTTTGTTAACTATCTAGTACTGCTAGCAAATCGAACAGTTTGGATGTCATTCTGCACAAATAGTTTGGAAGTTAACGTGAGAATTGATGAATTCCTAACAGAAGCGAGCGTGCCAAATAGCAGTGGCGTCTCGTGACAAAATTGACTAGTTGTGCACTGCTTATGTGACAGATGTAACAGTTATTTGTAAGTGAAAATTAAAGATTGAGGAATGGAGATTCGCTTGTGTTTTTCAATACAATGAGATAACGATATACTTTCGGATGGATTTTTTTATTAAACATACAAATCTCAGAGCTGAGAAATTCGTTCTCTTCTTTAATCTGTGCAGTAACTCATGTGCACAGCAAAGACACTAACACAGCGACAACAGATACTTGAAATTTTATGTCAAGATAAAAAAAATAATGCAACTGAAGATTACTGATGTTCTCAATTCTCGGTGTGCCTTTTACGAGTTTTTTTAACAGACACTTTAAACTTTTCCACTGGAACTGTTATTGTATTTCTTTAGGTGTCTTGTTATTTCTGTAACACATTATATCGGAAACATACATACGAAAAATCAGTTCACTTTAGTGTCTGGTTCGATACAGTCATGAGTCGCTTACGGTTGGGATGATAGAAGGAAGAAACTATATATTGTAATATGAACAATAAATCGACTATTTGGACACTGGTGTCGGAGCTTTCGCGACCAAGGTTTATAGTCTTTCAGCAAGGGATCGTACACCTCGATAAATCGAGTACACCTCGATAAATCGAGTACACCTCGATAAATCGCAATGTTTAACCCTCCGTCCTCTTCGTAGACGTTTTATGCTCCGCAACCCTTGTCTATGCAACATACTTGCCTACTATCTATACTCTGGACGAGTAAAATATAGGAAAGTGACTTAATAAGTTCTGATATATGGCAACACTTGTGTAAAAATGTCATCAAAATCGATTAGTTGAATGTTTTAAAATATGTGCGTCTGAGTTATTGTCATTTGAGTCAATTTGTGCCATTTATAGTGAATTGCAAAATTTGGTTCGACAGAAAATAGAAATATCTTGAGATAATTTTCGTACCATGATTTATTACGACCTTCTGCCGTGTCTTATCTAAACAACAGTATAAGGATAAACTCGCTTCATTTTCTGGTGATGAAGTATTATCGAGGACCACCGATTTTCAATGGTTTTCCGTATTGCATCGTGGTCGTCTAGAATGAATCTCGTTCTATTGTGTAGGAAAACAATGAAAAAAACTAAAAGGAAATCGAACCTCCAAAAAATAACATTCTCCATCACAACGACACATGTTTAAACTCATCGCGTCAAACATTGGACTTTTTGAATGTAAAAACATCGAGTCGACGGATCATCAGCCGTAGATCCCTGATTTGCTCCTAATGAATCCATTTCTATCCTATATCCGAACATTAAATCAGTTGTTTTTTAAATTTTATATAATTTCAGGAAATTTCACTGACCAATCACGTGACGATAGTAATGCTTTCTTGAATCGCTGTCTACGATTTCAGATTGATGGAAGCAGTATAAGTCTGAACTTAAACGAAGTTCTGTTTGATTGGGATACATTCTGAGTTGTGTTTCTTCACGTCCGGAATAAATCAATTGGCAGAACAATTTTCCCGGATTGAATAAGGTGGTGAGTTTGACTCCTTTTTCTTAGGTAACTTTTAAGCAAATTTTCATTTTTGCTCTACCAATACATTTTATCTAGTCTGTCCCTCGTTAAATATTGATGTAAAGTTAAATTGGGATCTTACTGTTTATACGCCATTCACAAGGTGAGGTAGGCGCAAAAATTTGAAAGAAAAGTGCGTTATCTACAATATTGACACTGTAAAACAAATTCTGAGAACGAAGTATGAATTGTCAAGCTATTCGCACTTTTAGTTAATAAGTATTCTGTTGTTCATGGTACTTAATGTTGAAAAAATCTCAAGGGGGGGAGGGGATATATTAAAACTCCTCAAACACCACCCTCTTGCACACGGGCCTGAATTCAGTTATTAAGGAGTGCGTTCCATTATATGGAAAATAAAATTATTATTGCGTCTCGAAAATGAAATGTCGGTGCGGGACCAAAACAAAAAACCGTCTAAAATACTTGACAATACTTGAAACATAAATATATTTAAATTTTTCTATTTTTATAACTTATAAAAAAACAGATTTACAATAAATTTAAACAAAACGTCCATTATACGTACCGAAACAATCAACTAGTCGCCAAAAAAGACTCCAATGTCAGATTCAGTATAAGTTATTTGGTACAGCAGGGCAATACCAATATTTCCGGCGAGCAGGATTATGTCTTACGAAAGGTTAAAAAAACAGGCATTGGAATATGGTTTGATTTTCTTCGCGCTTATTAAGGTGTATTAGGACTTGGTTAACTACACTGATTGGCATTCAGAGTTGAGTATCTCCAAATTAAAAAATATATATAAAACTAGGTTCAAATCTATTCAACATAAATTCACTGATTTGCTTTGTGCACAGCTCAATTCGGTTTTTCTGCTGAGCGTATTTTTATTCATTTGACTTTTTGGATCTATGTTTCCACTTTGTCATTGCAAAACTGAAGCGGTAATTGTTTCTATCAATATTCAGCAGGAATAAGCTACGCATCCAAAAAAATCCACTCGAACTTGTTTAACATTGAAGAAATTCGATAACTCAACCCTTTAAAGGATCAAAAATCGATACCAAGGATTTTTAATTTGTTTTTTTTTTTCCATTGAAATGAGCTTATCTAAAACAGAATAATCAATAAAGAAATTATATTTATTCTAGTTTTGAATTCGCCTTGTGGACTGAAAACGCGAAATGACGCGAATATTTGAAGAGATATGTTTCGTCCTGTTAGAGTTAATTCATTTCGCATTGTGTCCTGCGTCCGGGCAGTTTTATTGCCTTACGTTTATCAGACACTAGCGAAAAGGATAGTTGGAAGATTTTCCTTGAATGCGGATGCGGCACCGAAAAATTCGACGTTAACATTTCGAATGGGCCCAAAAGCCAAAGACTTTGTTTACTTTCTCTTTCAATTATTTCTTCATTGCTATTCGAATGTTTGTTAACTATCTAGTACTGCTAGCAAATCGAACAGTTTGGATGTCATTCTGCACAAATAGTTTGGAAGTTAACGTGAGAATTGATGAATTCCTAACAGAAGCGAGCGTGCCAAATAGCAGTGGCGTCTCGTGACAAAATTGACTAGTTGTGCACTGCTTATGTGACAGATGTAACAGTTATTTGTAAGTGAAAATTAAAGATTGAGGAATGGAGATTCGCTTGTGTTTTTCAATACAATGAGATAACGATATACTTTCGGATGGATTTTTTTATTAAACATACAAATCTCAGAGCTGAGAAATTCGTTCTCTTCTTTAATCTGTGCAGTAACTCATGTGCACAGCAAAGACACTAACACAGCGACAACAGATACTTGAAATTTTATGTCTGATGTATATGAGATGCGTGTAAATACACGCAATTTCGGTGCAATCCAACCTGCTTTCGTCGAATAAATAAAGATTCCAAAAAAATAATTGAATTTGGATGGGACGCAGTTCATTCCTTCAATTCGACCGGTTGTGCAGTGCATGAGGTGCACATGAGGACGAGACGCCACTGCCAAATAGACCATGTCATTGGTTTTTAGGCTAATTTGAAATGTTCACGTTGATTTTATTCACATTATTTTAGTAAAATCGCAAAGAACTGCTTGCGATATTTCATTTTGTCAAAATTTGAAACAAACGAACCAGCGGAGTATCGATTTCATGTGTATTCACAACAACCCGCTTATGTCTCTAACATTATCCGCCCATCTTTTCTATTTCGATTTAACTTTCCATAAAAAGCCTGAATACGGAAAGTGACTCGTTTCCAGTATGTTGTTTCTAAGCAACGTTGCACTTTTAAGAGCTTCAAACACCTATTCCTTCTAACGGGGTCTTCGTTTAGGACGGAAAATATCGCTGGTTACTCGCGAAAAGCATCTGGTCACATGTCAATATTATCGACAACGTGCTGTCTGCCGGAAAATATTCAAGGAAATTGAACGAAGAGACATCTACAACCGGAGACAATGGAATTTCTCAAAAGAAACCACATTACTTTCGAGACAGCAATTACCAATGCGTTAGTAATAGGGTTCTAACTCATTAATAAGCATTTAGGGGTTTTGGTTCTCAATAGTATGCATTTAAGGGTCATGGGTACCGGTTTGTGTCAAGCGCACGTGACTATTTTCGTTTGTGTTACGGTCTTTGACTTATCAGCGCATTAGCAGATATATTTGGTGCCAAAACCCCTGAATAACTGCTGTATATTTTCGGTTAAAGTCGTAAATTTGTTTTCGTGTGCGTTGCTCTTAGGTGCAATACATGTGATTTTGTAAAAAATCATTTATTCACATGTTGTACCGCGAGGTGGTAATTGCAGTTGAACATAAACTGTTAGTGCACTGATCAGTCGAAGACAAAACGTAAAACAAATTAGTAGTATGCTTTTGAAATACAGATAGAATTTGAAGAGGCAGATGATGTTGTTATATGTTCATTCCCTATATGTTCCATGGTCATGTAATCAATGAATATTTCTAAACTTATAGCTCATTCTTACTTATGGATTCAAATAGATAGCATGACTTTTCAAGACGAGATTACGGAAAACAAAAAGCATATATCAAATATCAGAGGAACGAATTGAAAGTCATGTTCAATGGATAATCAATTTCTTTCGAATGTTGCCTTTCAGACAAACAGAGTACTAAATAGCATAATGTTTCTTTATTTGGAATTGATATAAGATCGCAATAAATACATGAAATTATGATACTGTTTTGTATATTCGTAGCAGCACATAGAGAAAGGTCGACTAGATTCTAGCCGAGTTCGCATTTGATCGGCGTTCAAAGTTTCGTAGCCTCAGGTGAGATATATGTTGATTAATAAATAATTAAACATAGGTGAAATTGATGGTAACAATCTAAGATCAATGCAATCACTTTGTTATATCAATTGCTATTTTTCAATGTCAACCAAATCCAACCTGTCAACTGTTGGGTTTGCGAAGCAAATTAAGCTTATAGGTACTTTCTACTAGATTAAAAATATATAGAGTTAATTATATTTGCCGTACTTTTTCTCCATCTGAGCAATAGCGGTGGCCATCGACTCTCGCTGTGTTTCCATACGCGAAATTAGCTCAGTTTTGTGCTTCAATGATGCTTCGCATTCCTGTTAAGAGTAGTAATTTTTATATTTAATTAAAGTTTTTATATTTGATTCTGCTTTTTTATTTGAAAAACTATTTTTTTGAGTATCCTTGGGTTAACATTCGCAAAGCCCTTCACCTAACATCTATAACAAGCAATTTATTGGAAACATGAGCCTAATTGTCAAGCATTGAATTTTATTCAGCCTCGTCTGGATTTTGAACCGAAGAAGCCTTGCCGACTTCCGGCGGCGGTTGATCAACCGAACTGGAATTCTCCGGAAGAATCGCGGCGGTTGCAACAGTCTTGGGTTCCTCCGTAGCCGCAGAACTTTTGTCTGCTGGTGTCGGAGTCGGTTCCGGCGCGCTCGTCGTAACCGCCGACACCCCAGCCGATGGCGATTTGCGCACTTTGTTTGCATTGAAGGGAGGAATTGTGCCAATTTTGAGATGCGCCCGTTTGCTAGGTGGTCCACTCGGACCGGCACTGTTTGGCGGCGAAAGACTACTACTGCCGGTAAGCGACGAGATTGTGCTGATTTGGGAGTCGGTCATAGGGTCGCCTTTCTTCTCGAGATTCGCCAAGATTTTACCGATTTGACATGCCTTCGCTTGAAGTCGGGTTACCATCTCGCCTTTCTGGGTTAGTTCGGATTCGCATTCCTAGTAGTTATTATATTAATTTCAAGGAAGCTCGATTAAGGCTAGTAAAGTTACAGTGTTTCAGTTAAATTAAATATTGAAACTATAAAACAAAAATATAAGTACCGAACAAGAAGTGATTATATTACCTGAAGCTTCCGGTACATGTCCAAATTGATGGATTTTATATCTTCCAGCTGACGTCTCAGAGAGACGATTGTGTCTTGCTTTTCGTGTATGTCTTTTTCCAGAAGCTTCATTGCCATTTCCGTTTCAGCCTTTAGTGATATCTGCGGAATAAACAAAAAACGACGTGCTTAGTTGCCTAGTGGTAGACTACGTTCAAGATTCTTACTTGTAACTGTAATTCCTTTTCAATTTCCTGACGTTTCTTTCGTTCTTCGGCAAGCGCTTCGGCCATTTCTGGATCAAACTTATCCAGAACGTTATTTTTATCTTCCAACGGTTGACCATGCTGTGAAGCACGTCTCAATGCAGCATTTTCCGCTTGCAGAGCCAATAAACTATTCCTCGCTATGGCCAGGTCTTCTTTCATCAGTGCGTTCGTTGTTGTGATGGATTCGACCTTGGCTTGTAGATTTGCAACCGTTGCACTGTAATGAAACAAATATTATGTAGGTATCTTCCTCTGAAATAGAAGTAGCAAGTGCCTACTTCAGATGTCGATTCAGTTCCTCAATGTAGTTCTTTTGATCCAGTACTGCGGTCATCGTTCCACTCGAATCACCTTCGATAGCATGTACCGTACCGTTATTTTCCTCGTCCGGACTGTTTCGAGAACTAGATCTGAGGTACAGAGAAAAATCTATCACACCTTGCTGTGAGTCCAAATCTTCCTCTTTGACACACAGATTACAGTCGATTACATTGAGTCCTACCAGAATGCCGATGATAATGATAACCTGGAAGGAAACTCTTAGTTAATGAACGATGTTTTATCCACTGAAAAATATAAATACCTCGTCACTCATCATCAGCGCATGGGGCTCATAATATTCCGACAACGTATCTTCTCTACGTTCGATCAAAACTTGCATATAATCAGCCAGTTTTTTCTGCATCAGAGCTAATCGCAACCAGGCCCTAGCCCGCCCCATGTGGGTCTTCACAGTCGGAAGATCCCGCACACTGGACGTTATATCTTGTGCTTCCACGCAGTACCTTTCGACACTCTGCAGTATGTCCCATAGTTCCTTCTTGGGTCCCAGTAGTCCTTTCTTGGGTCGCAATCCATGCCGCAGCACGTGCTCCAGTACGATGAAGAAGTGCTGTAACGGTAGATGATCGGAGTCCAACATCCGTCCGAAGCGAATCGATTGTTCCAGCAGTTCCTTCACCACCAGTTTGCAAATGTTCACCAAGTTACTGCGTTCGATCGAAGCCGGGTCGCGGGCTATAAACAAAAATATGAAACCCGTTCAGCATTACGAGGTGCACATCGATTCGGAGTAGTAGGCGCCTGCGAAGCGCACAACAATACTAGTGCGTTGACATTTGCACGCGTTGCATCGCAATTTACCGGTTCAGAACAACAAACATTGAATGGATAAATAATACGGAAGAATGCTAGTAGCACTCACTAATACTCGGGTTCAATCTGGTTCGCGAATTTATTTCTATTTGTGTACAGTTTTTTTGCTGCTTAGAGTGCTGGTGTGTGATGAACAGATGGTTGAAAGTAACATTTCACTGCGCGAAGATCGGAACAAGGGATCGTATGGAACGGCACTTCACCGGCAGTATCGTCCTGGAGGAAAGTGGTGCAATGCGGAAGATCTGGCGATAGCGGACACGAGGCAAAACTTTCAGGTAACGTCAGGGTAATAATTATTGAAGCTAAACTATTGATTTATCGATCAAATTTCGGATTTCCGAGAAACAAACACTGTGATCCTGTTTTACGCGGATTTCTGAAACTATTTGGTTTTTTTACGCGAATTTCCGAAGTTTAGTTTATTTTTCTACGCTGATTTCCGAACTCAAACGGTTTTTTACGCGAATTTCCGAAGTTGCATGGTTATATTTCTTCGCGAATTTCTGTAACACCGGATTTTTTTCTATGCCGATTTCTGAACTAAAGCGGTTTTCTACACGGATTTTCGAAGTTATGCAGTATTTTTACGCGAGTTTCCTAAGTTATGCGTATTTCCGAAGTTATGTGGTTTTTCTCATGCGGACTTGTCACGCGTTTATTTTTTTTAACACAGATTTCCGAACTAAAGTGGCTTTTCGCACGAATTTCCGTACCTAGGCGAATTTTTCCCGATTTTTTTCGAAGTTTTGCGGTTTCTTACACGGATTTACGCAGTTGAACGTTTTTTCGCGGATTCCCGAAATCATGCGATTTTTTCACGTGAATTTCCGAAGTTACGCGGTTTTCATGCGGATTTTCAAAGTTCCGCGGTTTCCTTACCGAGTAGATAAACTACGAAGATTTCCAAACTTAAGCAGTTTTTACGCGGATTTCCGAAGTTATGCGGGTTTTACGCGGATTTCCGAAGCTACGCGGTTTTTTTCTAAGCTGATTTCCGAGCTCAAGCGGTTTTTTACGCGAATTTCCGAAGTTGCATGGTTATATTTATTCGCGAATTTCTGTAACACCGGAATTTTTTTCCAATGCCGGTTTCTGAACTTAAGCGGTTTTCTACACTGATTTTCGAAGTTACGCAGTATTTTTACGCGAGTTTCCTAAGTTATGCGTATTTCCGAAGTTATGTGGTTTTTCTCATGCGAACTAGTCACGCGTTTATTTTTTTTTAACACAGATTTTCGAATTAAAGTGGCTTTTTGCACGAATTTCCGTACCTAGGCGATTTTTTTCGAAGTTTCTTACACGGATTTACGTAGTTGAACGTTTTTTCGCGGAGAAATCATGCGATTTTTCACGTGAATTTCCGAAGTTACGCGGTTTTCATGCGGATTTTCGAAGTTCTGCGTTTTTTTTTTGTATACGCGGATTTTCGTAGTTACACGGATTTCCGAAGTTATGCGATATTATTACGCGAATTTTCCAAGTTACACTGTTTTTTATGCAGCTTTCCGAAGTTACGCGTTTTTTATTTTTCGGTTTTCCAAAGTTCCGCGGTTTTCTTACGAAGATTTCCCATGTTTTTTTTCTACGAAGATTTCCTAACATAAATGGTTATTCTCACGGATTTCCGAAGCTACGTGGTTTTTTTCTACGTTGAAACTACGGATTTTTTTGTCTACGCCGATTTCTGAACTTCAGCGATTTTTTTACGCGGATTTTCGAGGTTACGCAGTATTTTTACGCGGATTTCCGAAGTTATGTGTTTTTTCACGCGGACTACCGTTGTCACGCAAATTTTTCCTACGCAAATTTCTGAGCTTAAGCGATTCTTTTACACGAATTTCCGAAGTTGCGCGGTTTTTATCCTACGTCGATTTCCAAAAATAAGCGGTTTTTACACGAATTGCCGTACTTAAGCGGTTTTTTGTACGCGAGTTCCCGAAGTTATGCGGTTTCTTACACGGATTTCCGTAATTACGCGGATTCCTGAAGTCATGCGGATTTCCGAAGTTATGCGGTATTTTTACGCGGACTTCCGAAGTTACAGTATTTATCACCCCTAGCTTCAGAATGAAATTTTAGATGTTTTACTACAGATTAGAATGATATTTTAGACGAGTATAAAACTTCTCTTGAACTCTTTTCCTATCCAAAGGACCTGATGCCATACCGCAGCAAACAGTTCGAACCAATGACCGACGACATAGTGAGGAGTTTCCTGCTGTACTTCACTTCCGTAGCTAAGATAGTCGACGATGTGAACGAATTGGACGATGACCGATACAGTTTTGTCTGGTATGATACCGTTGGAGACTACCTGCATGGTTATCTTTTGCCAGTAGCGAAGTACTGCTTCTACTCTGGTAACGTGACTTATGATTCGGTACGTTCGGTACTGGATTACTATGGAAAAATCAAACATTTGCTGGATACCGACGGGCACGGATGGTCACAGACAAATCTAAGCACTGAACATGCGAATCAGAAGATTCTTCAAGACGGAAATGCCAAAAGCGATTCTAATTGCTCGGAACTGTCATTTGACAGTTCTACGGAAATACCACTACCGAAAGTAGAACTTGATGATGAGTCGTTGGCGATTATTTCTTTGTGGGTACCGTTCAAATCTCGTCAGCTTTATGATCCTCGATCGAAGTCATCTCTGTCCATTCTAAGATTTTACTATCTAACTATCGATCAGTGCATTCCACGAAAACAACAATCTCGTCAGTCATTCGCGAATCAGTTTCTTAAATGGATCGATGAGAACGTGATGAGACATCTGACGGATGAGACATTCTATCCGGGACTGGAGTCGATACTCGGCATCAAACAGACTTTGATAGCAGATCTCGGTGGGAAAGTTATTGCAAAGAAGTCAGTTGATGAAGAAAATGACGAGTTTGGAGAATCCAGAGGATTTTTTGGAAATTTCTTCGGTTCCACTGATTCGACGAAGGAGGACGAAAATGGTGCAGATGCGTACCAGAACCGGTGGTTTCTACTTAAAGTTGGCTCAATCGCGGTAGGGATAGCCTTAGTGCTGTTGATCGTTATCGTACTGATAAAGAAGTTTAGACGAAAAATCAAGAAAGAAAGGTCAAATATCAGGAGTAAATCATGGAATAAAAGAGAGTTGATTGTTGAACAATGTAACGATTCTGCGGACGAAGATATCCTGTTCGATAAAAAACGTTCCAAGTCGAACGCATCGAAAACCAAAGGTAAGTTCCTGAGACAATAATAAACCCAAACAGTGATACAGAAAATTACGCTCTCCTGACAGAATGCGGATGGCGATACGGTCGCCCATCGTATCCACAGGACAGTTTACCGAAGCCAAACACCCGGCGCTACAGCCAGCAGCAATTGCCATTTTCCGACTCCGATGAAGACAATGATTTTTTACCATTCCAACCGAACAAAAACACTGAACGAATACCGTTGATCGCGAAAGATACCGCCAAGAAGCGAAAATCGCACTGTGGCAGGGGTTGTCTTTGCATGAATTGCACCAGCAAAGCTCAAACTTCCAACGAGTCCCACCAGCTGCGATCCAGCTCGAGCTATAAACTGGTGAACGAGACTGCTTTAGGAGCAGCGAAACCGAAGAAAACGATCGATCCTTCGCCGAGCAAGATTCAACCATCGCAAGACGTTGTGAGAACGGAAAGTTTTAGCCGTAGAACGGATTCAGCAACGAGACGGGCCGATTGATGAAACCGACGTTTCCCCGGTACAGATGAGATGATCATCGAGGTCGAAATGGTTGACATGAGGGTTTGTGTTATGATTAAGCAGCGGGTGCAAAATGTGAAGCTTACATTTACAGAATCCAAACAGATGGAACTTAACTTACGGAGGTAATCTAGTTTTGCGTTGATACGAAAATAAGCACAAGGCGCGATATTATCGATTGGTAGTATTTTGGTTCGAATTAGTGTTAGTGATAAGTATATTTTTTTAGTTGGTCATATTTTGTATTGTTTTAAGGCGGCAAGCATTCACAGCGCATGAAATATTAACAAAATTTAAACAAAAAATAATGGGTAAACAAATAAATGTTACTTTCATATTATCTTTTTAATTCTCCTAAAATCAAATTCATAAAGTTTAAACTTTCACTGTTGTTCGACTGAACGGTAAAATTACATGAACCGAACGGAAACAAAACCAATTTCAACAACTGATTCTTACTTAGGATAATTAAAACAACCCGAAGAAAAATAATTTCAATACAAATGACATAAAGTAAGGCGCTGTGCAAATATCGAGCAGTTTACCTTTCAACTTCTGTTTTGAGGATTTGGTTCAACCAATTCATGTTGTGCCATTTCGGTATCTTACATCGCAAATTAAAAGTAAAACCCAACAGAACAGGTGGTTCATTCCAAACAATAACAACAATCATAATCTATAAATAGCACCTACAGTAGTAGTTAACCCAATCGCGCTCGATATTCTTCTCCTCGCACTTCGCATTCTCAAGTACACCGAAAGTATTGAGCGAACCATCACCGTCACCGAAGCCGCCATTGCCACCGCGATGCTGTCCGCCGCCCCTACTGGACACGGTTGGATGGCCATCCTTAATGTCGAGATCGTTGAGCTCCTTCAGACAGAGCCATTCACCGTCAACGGATACGCGGAAATTGCACAGATAAATAGTGTCTTGGGCACTGGTATCGCTGCTACAGCCGGTGCCATTACCTCCTAGGCTTCCGGTTGCCAGGCTGCCACCGTCATAATTCGACTGACCGGTACCGGAGCCGCCGAGGATCGTTTTCGGCAAAGCGATGGTACTGCCGTCGATCAGTTTACCACTGCCGGGCGAACTGTTCGAACTGCCGGCCGTCTGGTGATGGTTGTTGGGCTGCGCTATCCCTAGCGCACGCATCTTCGGCTGAAATGGATGGTTTTTGATCAGTATGAGTTATTCGACGGTAAACGGGCATTTCAGAATAGTGAACGTAGCGTGTTTTCATTTGTTTTTTGAATTTGGTCAGAGATCAGTCTACCGAATTTTTAAATAAACTTCAGTCTTTTATACTTTATTTAAGAAATTGGCCGTTAGTTGACTACACTCACTTTTTGCCTTTCTCATATAGAAAGGCTATGCAATCACTGTGAAACCGACTTTTGAACCGAGTGTCATATACCATTCGACTCAGTTCGTCGAGTACGCAAAATGTGTGTGTGTGTGTGTGTGTGTGTGTGTGTGTGTGTGTGTGTGTGTGTGTGTGCGTGTGTGTGCGTGTGTGCGTATGTGTGTATGTAACGTTTTTTTGCACTAACTTTTCTCGGAGATGGCTGAACCGATTTTCACAAACTTAGATTCAAATGAAAGGTCTTGTGGTCCTATACAAAAATCCTGAATATTATTTGAATCCGACTTCCGGTTCCGGAATTATGGGGTAAAATGTGCCTAAAAATGTGAAAATAAGTGCACTAACTTTTCTCAGAGATGGCTGAGCCGATTTTCACAAACTTGGGTTCAAATGAAAGGTCTTGTAGTCTCATACAAAATTCCTGAATATTGTTTGGATCCGACTTCCGGTTCCGGAGTTATGGGGTAAAATGTGCAAAAAAATGAAAATATGTTTTCTAGCTTTTCTCATAGATGGCGCGACCGATTTTCACAAACTTGGGTTCAAATGAAAGGTCTTGTAGTCTCATACAAAATTCCTGAATATTGTTTGGATCCGACTTCCGGTTCCGGAGTTATGGGGTAAAATGTGCAAAAAAATGAAAATATGTTTTCTAGCTTTTCTCATAGATGGCGCGACCGATTTTCATATGGTTCATAGGTTCAAAAGAAAGGTCCTGTGGTCCCATACGTAATTCCTGAATTTCATCTGGGTCCGACTTCCGGATCCGGAAATATAAGGTAAAGTGTGTTAAAAATTGTATACCATCACTGAAAAGTGCGGAAACCTGTAAAAAGTTTTCTAAATCGACCTCAAATCTTCTCCAATTAATAATTTTTATCAGTAGACGGTCAAACAAACCGATTTCGGTTATTCTTTTTAGGAATCGAAGAAAATTATTTTGAAGAATATCACAGTATTATATATGATGGTATGATTGATATGAGAAAGGCATCATTACACCACTAGGTGTATTAAAACAGGTTTTTTTTAATGCAGTTGCTGCGAAATACATGGGGAAGATGAAGCAGCTCGTAAGCAAATGAATCTATATAAAAAACGTTCGGTACTGTCGATGATTTGCCTGATCGCGCACATCTTAAGAAAAGCGATAGAAAAAATACGAAAAAGACGGAAAACCGATTCTCGTGGTGTTTTCAGAAAAACCCAATTTTGACTCCCCACGAAAATATTATATGAAGCTATTCGTAGCCACTTGCTGGCAAATGGAATGAAATATCGAAGAATGAAAAACTTGTACCAAGTGAAAAACGTGTGGCATGAGTGAATGAAAATTCTTACCACAATTGGAACACCAAAAACTTTTTTGATAAATCTTCCTTTTGGATCTACGCCATCTAGTTCCATGTTTGGGAGTGCTTCCCAGAAAGGGTTTCAGAACTTCGATCTTATTTAAAAACAATTTTAATGCCGACAAAATTAACCAAATCTATCTTCCGGCATGGAGATTATGAAGCACTAGCAGTTCAATTGAAATTGTTTTGCACTGACGAGTCGTAAAAATCCTGTCCTAATCCACCTAGTGATGTAATGATGCCTATCTCATATAACTTACATTTTCAAATATATTTTACTAACAGATTCTCCAAAAACCTATTCTTTAAATTTTGAATAAGAACAAGAAAGTTTATTTGGTCATACCTTAGCACAACCTTTTTTAATTTTTAAGGAGTTTGGAAAAATTCTTCCAATTTTGGATGAATTCTTCGTTTTTTTGCGTTGTCGCGTAAATGATCGGTTGCAACAAGAGTTCTAACATGTATTTTTTAATGTTACACCGTTTCAAAAAAAGTTGACGACAACGTTTCTTCATAACATAATTAGTTACGAAATAGTTATTTATAGGTTTCCAATCACCACATCTTTTTGTCATACTGAACGAATAATCATTTATAAGTTATCGTTACTTAATTCAAACATATGTTTAATCGCTTAGTTTTGCTTTTAGCTATTAGTAAACACGTAAGCGTATGTGCAAATCGTTACTGTGAATTGATATAGCAGTAACATAGAAATTACAACATACAATTTCTGCACTGATCCCGATAGCTATCAATTGGTTACCGCAGCGTAATCGCAAGACGTGTATGCAACATAAGTAAAACAAGAAATTTGTAATTTCATATACTATGTTACTTGTTTATTGTTGATAGAAACGCATTCTGGATTCATTCATTATGAACGTCTTTAATGGAAAGATAAGTTATTCCAGCATGGCATTGCAACGTAACGACAACTTATTTCTAACCGATTTCCAATATGTTGCTAGTCACTAGTAGAAACTGTGCTTTTTGAGTCATGTGGTAACATGATAATAATTTCTTGTTGCAAACTAGTCACAAATAAGCTAGCGCAACAAAAATTGTTACTTGGAATTGAATTCAAAAAAAAATCTGTAGCATTTCATGAGACCGTAAAATTTGAGTCATTTGAGTCTCAGTTTGTGAAAATTGACTCAGTCGTCTCTGAGAAAATGAGAAGAGTTCCGTTTTGACCACTATTTCTGCTTCTTCCGGAACCGAGAACTGGGAACCATTACTACATATTGAAGCAGTTTTAAGCTAAATTTAGAAGTTTTTTTTAATTTTTTGCATTATCGCTCTAAATGACGGGATGCAATTTCATGCAAACTTCACCCTGTAATTTCGGAACCCGGATCCGGATAAATTTCTACATCAACTTATGGGATTATAACGCATTTCATTTGATTCTAACCCAAGTAACCGTATGCATTATATCACATTTACAACTTTAATAAAACCTTGTTAATGTAGAATCACATTAATTCAATATGCTTCAATGCGGCGTGCTTTAAATTTGCAATCAAAATATAATGCATCATAATCTTACAACAGCTTTTTGTCATGCTATACATTAGCATGTAATGCTATATTTTAATGCAATCAAACAATCTCGATAACAGTACATAGAAAATGAATTGCTACATTAAATCAATGCATTAGGGTCTAGCTAGTCGAAATTTAATCTGTTAGCCAATATAATAGTTGTCGGTAAAAATGTGCAAAGTTAAATGTTCGATCCGAAAAAATGTTGCACATTTGTAACGAAAGGAAAAATATGTACCGTTTATTTTATTTAAAATTCGTATCACGCATTTTTTCGTAAATTTCAAATTATTTTTCAAGGTTTTTAAATAGAGTTTCTGATGTTTCATAACACCTTATGTAACAATCAAGTCCTATATAAATTCTATAAACAAATATAAAGCAGACATATGACTTGGTGGCCTTATATCTGTCTCGCGTGCATCCACAATGTATTTGTTGGTTATTTGGGATGCATTGATTAAATCGATAAAGAATAATTGTAAATTTTTTATTTCAGTATTATAAATGCATGTTATACATAGATAATCTTTTATTAGTCGTATAATTGCCAAGTTTCACTTTATATTTACATTATGAAATTTCTTAGGGTGAAGCCACAGAGAAAGCGACAAGCGACGCTTAGCGAAGCGATGCGAAACTTGACAGATCGCACAGAGTCGCGCAGCAGAGCTCCGTCCATTCAAGTTCAGCAGAAAAATGACATGTATGTCAGCGTGAGTGCGATGCGATCGGTCTGTAGTCGCTTCGCAACGCATCGAGTTCACTCTGACATACTTGTCATTTTTCTGCTGAACTTGAGTGGACGGAGCTCTGCTGCGCGACTCCGTGTGATCTGTCAAGTTTGGCATCGCGTCGTTTGTCGCTTTCTCTCTGGCTTCACCCTTAGAGTTTCATGGCGTTTCTAGAGAGTGTATATTCTTTATATAAGGTGGAATTAATATAGGCATATAACGCGTTGTGGTTACTTGGCAAGTTTGTGAAAATCGGTCCAGCGGCTTCTGAGAAATTGGAGTGATTTCCGGTTTGAAGTACACAATCACTTTTTCCGCTACTTTCGGAACCGGGAACGAGATCTAGTGTACCCAAAATCAATGTATTTTGACATCAACTAACCAGACCTGCTCAATTGAAGAATGATACGGCTATGTATTCTTTTTACTTATCGACCTCTAATTCCGAAACCGGAAGTCGCATCCGGATAAAATTAGATAAGTTTCATAAGTTTAAGATAAGTTTTTTAGTAAGACCTTTCATTTGAACATAAGCTTGTAAAAATTGAACGAGAATGGAATCGATCTTCTAAAAACATGAATGCACTTGTTTAAATATTTTATCCCGCTACTCCGGAACCAGAAATCGAATCCAGATGTAATTCAATAGCAGGCTATGGGACTAAGTTCAAGAAAATCGGTTAAGTGATCTCCAAGAAAATCGAATTCACAATTTTTCATTTTTTTACATTTTACTCCTTTTCTCCCGAACTAAAAATCCTGAGTAAATTCAGTAGCTATAGGGCCAAAAGACCCATTTCAATCTAAGTTTGCGAAAGTCGGTCCACCCATCTCCGATAAAATTGAGTGCATATTTTTGGTACATACACACGGAAACACTTTGCGTACTCGATGAACTGAGTCGAATGGTAGATGACACACGACCCTCCGGGTAGCGGTTCGAAAATCGGTTCCAAAATTAAGTTTCAGAATCCACGTCTAGAATTCAATTACAGAATTCAGTTCGAGAATCCATGACTAGAATTCCGCTATAGGACTCAGCTCCAGAATTAATTTTCACAATCAAGATCCGTAGTCTAAAATTCAGTTTAAGAACTCGAGGACATGAATTCAAGCTCTGAATTTAGTTCCTAAATTCAGCTCTAAACTCAATGCCAATGTTCTATTCCAGAATTCAGGGTTTGAACTCAGGTTCTGAATTCAGTTCCAGAATCAATGTCTAGAATTCCGTTACAGAATTCAGGTCCGAGTTCAGAGTACAGAATCCGATTAAAAAAATCAGTTTCAGAATCGAGTTGTAGAATTCAGCACCAGAACTAAATTCCAATATTCAGTTCCAGAATTCAGGTGCAGAATTCTGGTTCAAAATTAAGTTCCAAATTCAATTTTAGAATTCAGGAATATAATTCATTGTTTGAACTCAGGTCCTGAATCAAGCTACAGAATTAAGTTTCAGAATCCAGGTTCAGAATTCAGTTGTCTAGAGTTCAGGTTCAGAATTAAGTTCCAGAATACAGAACCAGAATTCAGTTTCAAAATTAATTTTTGGAATTTATTTATCAAATTTTGGTCAAGAATTCAGGTTCAAAATTATGCAACGGAAACTAGAAACTAGTTCAAAATCTGGTTCCAAAATTCAATTCCAGAATCCAGGTATGGAATTCAGGGTCAAGAAAGTATTTATGCCACAAATACAAAGCCATTGCCACAAAGTATAGCTGAAGCTTTACGATTGCTTAGTAGGTTTTATTTTCTTATACATCTTCAAATTCTGAAACAAATGAAAACAAACTGCATCAATATGGACAAAACAAAACATTTACTTACGTTTCGATTCGTGGTGAAAATTTTGACTTTTTAGTATCACACAAAAGCAGGTAAAATTCGTCCTCCACCACAAACTAGTTCTGGTGCTACTGGATAGCGACACTTATTTACTTTTCTGCTCCACAACCGAGTAAGTGGTAGTCGTGTTGATGAAATTTCTTGACGAGATCACCGGAACAACAGCAGCAGCGAGAAACACTGAACACTTTTATTGCACTGCGATGACTCATGCACCGTGTCTACATACGCACTTTTCTTTCAACCGAACAGTATTGAACTAACGTTGACAGATACAATCCAACTTTTCAGGTGTTATAATATGATCAATTAACAATAAATGATAGCTTTTAGTGTTCTGCATCAATCAAAATGTAAAGGCCCAGCAGCAAAAGACTCTTTTCCATACGGGAGCAACGTTCGTAGTTCACTTATTCACTTTATTGAATTTCTTTCAGTTCTTTGATATATCAAATTGCAATTGAAGAAACCCGGTGCCGCTAAGATGCCAGCAGTTTTTACAGTAACCTCGATCTAGTTTTCCGTTGTATGAAGGCTTCAATTCCCGAATTATTCGTGGTGATACTCAACCAGACTTACGTGAAATTTTGCTCGAACCTGCTATCGATTTTTCTACTGACAAATGAATTTTCCGACGACGCTTTCCACCAATACCTCTGTAACGAAATCGAATGAAGCGAGGACACTAACACGTATGTTTCTACCACCAGCGCTGAGATGATGTGTTCAAAGACCGGCAACAAGACACAGCACAGGACCCACCACCACCCACCGTACTTTGTTTTTGCATGATTTTGTTTTGGCACACTGTTCCGTTTTTAGTGTTTATTTCTGTACTGGTGCAGGGCACTGTCGCTAGGTGGTGTACCAGCAAGGAGACGCAAATGTATAGTGCTATGATATCACCACCAATCGTAATAGCACCAAGTGATATCGCGAATTAGAACTTGTTGATTACTAAAACAATAATACGGTATAAAAAATGTTTGTTTGAAGACATCCATCAGGAAGTTTTAGGACCTAAAAATCATTATTCAGAGAATTTGACATGAAGAATTCGACTGATGAAATTTGGATAATTTACGAATGAAAATTTTTGCATATTTCGAAATATAGTTGTTACATTCACGATGCAATTCTCATCGGACCCCTAAATAACTCTGAAGTAGAACGCACATCGTTTCATTGGAAGTGGTTGAATGTTTCTTCACGGACTTAGTTTCTTGATTGGGGTTGAAAATCATCACGACTTCTTGCGCGGCAAATGTATGTAAGTTGTTTCATTCGGTTCTTCAGACCTTTCTCTACAAGATAAGCTAGCTTTAGTAGACTTCCTCCAAGCATCACCTCCAGTTTCAACGTTGACTTCGTTGAAATAACTGAACTGAGCTGGAGTAGACCGTCAGTAGCTGCATTTCGTGATTGACCGATGAAGTGAAAATGCACAATGAAGCAAAAAGTTTATGCTTGGGAGAAGCAAATCGTGTTCACTGTCATTTTTCTGACAATGAGTTTGTTTTCATTTAGTAACTTTTCCTACGAATGTCGGATTGTTTTGCAGTCTTCGAAGTTTTCTTCCTGGTTGAATTTCCTACGAAAATAACACCTGCTCTGGTTGATAGAGTATATAAAGTGATTTCCAGATGATTTGTTGACATTAAAAATGACTTACTTCTTAGGATACGGGGCCGGGTGTCATTTAAAAGTTTCAAATATAGCTGCGTAACCTTCTTCTGTCATAATTTTGAACGATTATAACTCAGCCATTTGTTGATGGATTGATATAATTCAACAACCAATCGATTCGGAAACGTTGAATTTAAACGTGTATGGCAACGTCGTTTCAGTATTTCAATAGCATACGATTGAAAAATTGGTTTCAGACGACCTATGTTTTCACGAACCAATCACAACATGTCATCATGATGTCATCCGTTTAATTTTTCTCACACGGCTGACGGTTTTGGTCTTCACGTCGCTTACGCTTCGAATTTAGTATCAGTCCTGTTTCGGTTGTCATAAGGGGGCTTCACGTCATGCAAGAAAAGTATCACTCTCTTCTGCATCGTATGAACCTTCGCACAAAGGGAACCTATAAATATATGCCATTTTACGATTTAACTTGAGCAGGCTGCCAGCCGCCAACGAAACAGGTAGCTTGTCTTGTGAGTGGATGATGAAACTGAGAGTTACATAAATTCGCTCTCTGGATAGTCGCTTTTGTATGTGTGCGGTGTGTTGATGCTGTGTTCACTTGATTATATTGAATATCAATTAGTCGTTGATTTTGATTTTTCGGTAATTAGTAGGCCAATTTGGAACTATCGGCGATAGATTTTTCGTATCTAGTTTAAAGTGTTTGTATCTCGGTGTTGTTTATGTATTTGCCGCATTTAACTTGATTCAAAAGCATTACATGAATATTGTATTTCGCCATCCACTCGACGGTAGTTTGTGTGGGTGTTCACTGTATTGCAATTGACTATCGATTTGGATTCACCTGTGAGCGATGGAGTTGCAGAAAACGCTGTACTCATGTCGTTTTCGCTTGAGGAAACTGAAGCTTTCCCGAAACTGTGTTCGGTTCGCACTTAGCAACGGGGGAGTGAGCAAACCCGATATAAAAAGTAGATAATTTTGAATCTACTCTGTAAGTACAGCGTTTTTGACTTTCTCTATAGAAAGGTATGAGAATTGCTGGAAAACCGACTATCGAACGGAGCCATTGATCAAGTTCGAAGATTCAATGACTGCGACTTCTGGTTTCGGAGATATGATGGTTTATTGACGTAACCGTCAAAACACGTTGTTTTTATCGCTCTTCCCGGGGGTGCTATCAAACGTCTAGGAATCGCATGAAACGTCGAGATTTAGTGTCATCTAAAAAAAATTTTTTTGTTCAATCAACTCTCTGGGAATTTTGAGTTCCAGAAAGTCGATTTAAGGTAGCGCTTCGCCGTGGTCAGGTCGAAGCAAGACATCTCACTGCTACCTCTTGCTTTGTCGCCGAAATTTCACCCTAAATTGCAAATTTCTAAAATACTAACCCGATTCACGAAAAATCAAAAACATACGATTGTAGGTAAATGATTTTACTATGCATTTGGCGAAAAATATCAGTTAGAAAACTTTTCTTTCGCGAGATTTCGTGCGAGTTTTGTTAAAATTTGGTTTTCTTATTTCCTTTTCTCGCTATAAACAACTCGCATATGTAGGGATGTGCTACGTTTTCAACAAAGCGTCAAAGCTAGTAGCGATGAAAATCTTTACTGATTTCTGGTTCTACTGAAACAGGAATAGAAATTATTTTACAAAGTAGTAACACTTACTTACATTTTCTACTCATCTATATTCAACGTTTACGCAGAGAGAACGGACAACGAAAACAAAAGAAATGTTGTTAGCGTCTACCGCATGTAGCATTTTGCACACCCCAATGCATGCATTGACATTGTGTGCGTGCGAAAGAATAAGGAAAAACTCATTTATTTTTATAACTCGCACGAAATCTTTCGATAAAAATGTTTATCAGGCACAATTTATATACGAATCGATAGAAAAATTAATTATCTAGAATCGTATGTTCTTGGAATTTCCGTTTTCTTCCCCGTTTTCTCACAATTTTGGGTAAAGTGCGTGAAACCCCGGGATAGGCAGCGAACTCCCGTGACCACGGCGAAGCGCTACCTTAAACATTTTTTCTTCGGGATGACATTCTATGATGATTTTTCAAAAACTATGAAAATTTCACTAAGTGGATTAAGAAGGGTTTTTGCCTTTCTCTATAGAAAGGTATTAGAATTGCTGACAAAATCGACTATCAAACGGAGCCTACCAATCGACTTATGAGCGACGAGATCGAAGAATGTATGTGTCTGCACTTTTCAAAGATATTTTTACGCTCAATTTTCTCTGACGGTGGCTGAAGGATTTTAACTAACTTAAGTTTAAAAGCTACTGTCGGGCCATTGATCAAGTTTAAAGATCAAATGGCTGTGACTTCGGTTTCCGGAGATATGATGGTATAAGTGACGTAACTGACAAAATACTTTTTTACCTCTCTAATATAAATAAGAGTGCCAATATTTTGGAATTCCCATGCAAAATTTTAAAAATGAAATATGGGTAAGGGGTTCTGCCCGGCGGCTAAGGTTTGAAAATTTTCGATCTTGAAAAATCACCATAGGGTGGAGTACTTGAGATTTCCGAAATCGAAAATCCTGTTTTAGATGCCAAAAGTTTTGGAATTGCATGAAACGTCGAGATTTAGTGTCATCTAAAAAAAAACACACTTAATTTTGAGTCCCAGAAAGTCGATCTTCATAACACAACTTTTAACTGAAGCCATTTGCAAGCCATAGTAAATGAAGATTCCAGTATGCACAGTCACGTACCCAGAGAGGGGGCCCGAGGGGCCCTGGCCCCTCCCGAAATCAAAAACAAATATATAATTATTTAGAAGGTCTCAGGCATGTGTTACTGAAATAACAAGATAGTAATCGCAAAGAAATGTAATACAATAACAGTTCCAGTGGAAAAGTTTGAAGGGTCTATTAAAAACACCCACGAAAGGGACACCGAGAATTAGGTACAACAGCAATCGTCAGTAACAATATTTTTTTATGTTTGGGCCCCTCCCGAAACGAAATTCTGGGTACGGGCCTGAGTATGCACACGACCAGTCGGCAGAGATGTCTATCTCCTCTGTGTGACGAAGAGCAAGCAAAATTTCTCCCCTCGCACTGACAACTTCAACGAGAGCTCTTTTCTTTCACATTTATACACCACTGTTGTGTAAGTGTGCACGCATCAAGAGTGCGTTTGTTTATTTCCTTTTACCTCTTCCACTGAATCGCACCAAAGTGCTAGAGCATTAGCTAATAAATTCTCTGAGGTGGATGCAGATACTTTCACAGAGGTGCACACGCCGGTGAGCACTCTGCTGTATGGTTTTCGTAGATGAAGCGTGGACACGCAAAATCAGCAAAATTAAACAATTTATCGTAAAATTTTCGGTTGTCCTTGCAAATTTTTCATAGCAAGGCCAGATCTACTCTCTATTAATTGAAGTTCACAGAAGTGTTCGCTCACAATCACGCGCCAGTGGTCACTTGGGTGTATTTAGACGAGAGCGCGTGTGAGCGATTCATGCGAAGAGAATGTGTTTCACTCGCGCCAGCTGCTTTAACCACAAGCACACACTCAAATGCTGTCTATTCGACACTGAGAAGAAGTGCGCTTTCCTCTTTGTGCGGTGCTTCGTTTTTCTCATCCTCGGTGTGGCAGAAATCTGACTCTAGCGTTTATCACTGTGGTGAAATGCCATCTCTGCCCGTCGGTAAACCAATCCATTTTTAAGCCTACAATATTGAAGTAATGCTTTCGTATTAAGTTAAACGTTGCTAATCCATCAACAAATCACCGAGATACAAACGCTTCAAATTAGGTCTGAAAAATCTATTACCGATAGTTCTAAATTGGTCTGCTAGTTATCGTAGAATCAACAGCTGATCGGTATTCAATATACTCATACGAACACGGTGTTCAGCAGACGGAAAATGGGGTCCACACACAGTAAGTATCCAGCGAGCGAATGGATTCAACTCAGTTTTGTCATCCACTCACTGGACAAGTTACCTGTTTCGTTAGCAAGCAGCCACCATCTAAAGTTATATTGTAAAATGGCACATATTTATAGATTTTGATTTATGCGAAGTTTCATACGATGCAGATCCCTTGCATGACGTCAATCCTCCCTATATCAATCGAAGCAGAATTGCTACTAAATGAAATTCGAGATTTAAAGCACCGATTGAAAACGTCAACCGTGCGAGAGAAATCAAACGGATGACATCATGATGACATGCTGTGATTGGTTCGTTAAAACATAGGTCGATCCGAAGCAATTTTTCATTAGTATGCTATTGAAATACTGAAACGACGTTGCCATATATGCTTAAGTTAAACGTTTCCGAATCGATTGGTTGTTAAATTATATCAATTCATCAACAAATGACTGAGCTATAATCGTTCAAAATTATGACAGAACGAGGTTACGCGGCTATTTTTGAAACTTTCAATTGACACCCGGCCCCGTATAGTCAAGTGTAAGGTATTTTTAATGCTAAAACCTGAAGAACTCGAAACAATATGAACCAAAGTACATGAAGTACATGAGATTTCCGAAATTGGAGTATATGAGATTTCCGAAAAAGAAAAAAAAATGATGTCAAACGTCTTACAATTGTATGAAACGTCGAGATTTAGTGTCATCTTAAAAATTTTTTTTTTTTTCAAAATATCGACTTTCTGGGACTAAGAAAAATTTTGAGATTTTTTCTAGGTCCCAGAAAGTCGATTATTCGAAATATTTTTCTAGATGACACTAAATCTCGACATTTAATGCAATTCTAAGACTTTTGACATTAATTTTTTTTTCGATTTCGGAAATTTCATGTACATTTTCTTCAAGAAAGTAAAAAATACATATGTGTTCAAGGGTTGTATCGTCATGACAACGCAAACTGTTTGTCAAAAAGTCTAACCGAAATTCCGGAAGCAAAATTCGGCCAACCAGTCCCGGTTTTGTTGAATTATGATTAAATTTTTTTGCGGGTTTCGCAATTAACGCGATTAGTGCTACACGACCCGAAACTCCCATACAATCTACTCTCACTTATTTTCAATAATGAAATGATTCCAAGATACGCTTGAATTAATAAAATCCAGAATATATTTTCATACAGATTTTATTCAATAACATAATACCAACAAGTGGATTTAATAACTGTTTATCGAAATAAGCTGAAATAATCTAATCGGTTTGAACTTGACAGCACTGCAATACTCAGTAATCAGTTGAACGACGGTATCAGGTACACATATCGCAGTGATAATAGCCGTCCAATTCGGCTTTTGCTACCGTAACTGGTAAATCAGCAGCCAGTCAAGTTCGAGCAGTGCGCGATGGCTAAATCGGACCGAATCCCCAAAACCAAACATTTCAGAATCGATCACGATACCGACAATATTCACCGGTTGGATCCACGCTATGGACTAGTGATAGTACTCCTGGTGCTGGCTGGTGGTGCCGTGTCAAATTATTTCCTCATGCATCTACCGGAAGCTCTGACAATCGCTGATTTGAAACAATTCCCAGCGACGTTTATCGCCGAACGTGCGTGGAGTAATTTGAAAAGCTTCACTGACCTTGGCCCGAGGGTTGCAGGATCGAAAGCAAATGATGAGCAGGCGGTGGCAATTTTCAAACGAGAAATTGAGGCTATCCAAGCTACGAAACACGCCGATCAGGAGGTGATCATGGAGAACCAAATTGTGACCGGAGTGTTCAATTTTACCTTCTATGGCACATCGATGACGACCGTTTATCGAAACGTTCAGAACGTTGTGGTCAAATTGGTTGGACAAAGTGAGGATGCATTGCTGCTGAACTGTCATTTCGATTCTGTTCCCAGCAGTCCTGGAGCCAGCGATGACGTGGCGAGCTGTGCTGTGGTGCTGGAAATTTTACGTGTGATGTCGCGAACACCGGAACGGAACCGGCACTCGATAGTATTCCTGTTCAACGGCGCTGAAGAAACATTGCTACAGGCATCGCACGGATTTATCACGCAGCATCCCTGGGCAAAGCAGATCAAAGCGTTCCTAAATCTGGAGTCTGCCGGTTCCGGTGGAAAGGAAGTACTGTTTCAAAGTGGACCGAACCGTTCCTGGATGGTGGATGTTTATGCGCAAACGGTGCGCTATCCGTTTGCACAAGCCATGGCAGAGGAACTGTTCAAAACGGGTTTGATTCCGTCGGATACGGACTTTAGGATTTTTCGAGATTACGGCGAAATACCTGGGATGGATTTAGCTCACTTTTTGAACGGCTATCGCTATCACACCCAGTACGACTCGCTGGATTATCTGTCGTTGCCAGTCCTGCAACATACCGGAGATAATATGTTGGCCTTGACTAGGGGAATGGCTAACTCGGAGCACTTATCAGCTGCTGCCGATGACCAAAGGTCAAGTGCCGTGTTCTATGATTTTCTGGGAGTGTTTTTCGTCAAATATTCCTCTCGATTGGCTAAACTTATCAATGCAACAGTGGCGGTGCTTGCTGTACTGATACCATATCTGGGCCTATCGAGTGCCACTGGTGGTCGGGATAATAGGTCAATACAGAAGGAAGTGTTGTATGGGTTTTTGGCTGTGACGTTCGGTACACTGCTGAGCCTAGCAACCACTACAGTGCTGTCCAACCAAATGGAAGCTATGGATCGAATGATGACGTGGTACAGCAATCCATGGCTGGTACTGGGAATGTACTGCGCTCCGGCGATCGTAGTGCACTGTTTGGCGCAAATGTTTTTCAATATGTATTTCGAAAACAGGCAGGTAGGTTTTTGGCGTGCTTCGACAGTTACGTTGAAAATACGGCGGATTTGTTTTTTTGAATATTTGTTTATTCAATTTGTTGTAATATTCAAGTGAATTGTCTAAGTTATGCGTTTTTTTTTTCATTCGATTATTTTTATAATTTTTGTCAGTAGAATCGTAGCACCAGACATGCTATGGTTCTGAACACTCTGAATCGGCTGCGAAGTCTGTTGAAACAGAAGGTCAAATTCCACTACAGGAATGTAATACCAAGGCTTTGCTTTGCTTTTATTTTTATAATGCGATGCGTATCACCCACATAAAAAAGTGACTTGAGTGTATTCTTCTTGAAGAGCAATAATATTGTTCCAACATTTCTACGCCACATTTTAACGACGATTTCTAATAAGTTACCCGATGCAAATCTTTCTCCAGCTAGTTGCTAATTTAAATCCGGATTGTAAAATTCTCAATTGACGTGAGATTTATAAAAAAAAGTAAACAAAAATTGGCACTATGCAATCTACTATATTACCAATTTTATCGGATGGTTCGAAGTACGTTTTGAAAATAAAACGTGGTGTTTTGAACAAAAGAATTTTGGATAAATAATCCCTGTAGAACTACATAGCACCGTAATTATAACACATTCCTTGAGTAATTTGGAGATTTGGAGTTTTCCTTGTCTTCTTACTATTTATATAAAGAAAAGGACAGGGAAAGAAGAAACTGTAGATATGGGTATAAGAGATTACAGCACAAAACAATTGGATCGCGGGGATAATTTCAAAATTTTCAACCCGTTCATCTAGAGCAATATCAGAATGGTAGGGTAAAGTGTTATAATACGCCCCCTTTAAGAAAACATTGCGATATTTCTGAATGTACTGATATATTTTCTTCGAGAATGTAGGTATTTCATTGCAATATGCTTGAGGAACATAATGATTCCAGTAGAAGTGATGGGCTGGCATTATGTATCTCGAATCGAGTTGCTCGAAACGATTATTTTTGAAGTCGATTGGACTGAACTGTGGCATTACGTATCGCTTTCGACCTCGTGATCGAGATCCTAACAATGTGGTACTAGATTTCGACTGACGCTGCTCGAACTGTCATAACAAACATAGGTAAACAATCCCATATATATTGCAATCATGAAAAAAAATTTAACTGTGAATTATTGTTTGGGTACTTTTCGATAACATATACTCGGTTCAAGTACTGAAAAGAAGAAAACTGTTTGTATTACTGCGGTTTTAAGTTACCACGAAATTAACATGAACCCATTTCTGAAATTTAAATCAAGAAGCAGATCCGTTTCCACTCCATTTGAAAACGTAAAGAATTTTTTCAAGCGTGTTCTTGTACACAATTTATCGATGAACTTTTGAAATTATAATAAAAAAATTCTGTGTTTTTCATGTATTGTTGCAAGTCTAATACAATTTACGTTATCCATATGTATAGTTTTAATCAAAGGCTTTTAGGCTCTGCAGCTTTCATTGTAGTATTTTCTCATATTTATTAGGAGGTATTGCTTTAACTTTAATATACCAGAAGCAACCCATTCTTTGTAGTATACATAATCTATTTAGGTACTATTGAAGAGTCAAATACGCGCTAATAGCACGAGATAGTGATACTTTTGGCATATTCTAAATACTTTCAAGGTGTTTGGACAAATTTTTCAATTTACTCGAGTTAGATATATGGGTAAAAACATTATTCGTTCATTGTTATCAAGCGAATAAGCTTTTTACCACAATCCGTTTGTGCGACGTTTTCTGTCCATGTGATTCAGAAATTTTATTACTAGCTACAGTTACTGGGCATATGTAAGTTTCGACTTATTTTTGTTATTTTAAATAAACACCACGAAGCTTTCAATTAATATGCTTTTTAAACAGTTCGACTTGTACATGATATGCCAAATACACAAAATGTATAATGATATTCAAAACAATGCATTAGAATAAAGATTATCAATACTAATATGTTTATGAAAATCTAAGATGTTATCGATAACTACCTTTAAATAAAAAAAACGTATTCGAAAGCACATAGTCGATAATAATAAGGCTTTCGACCATTTCTTATCGAGTTCAGTCTAGAGCTGTGCGCCGCCGCCGATAATTTCGACACGCCGCCAATTTAAGAAAAAGATGATCAGCGTGCCGGTTATCACATTTTAATCGTGCCGCCGATAATATTACATCAGCCGAAAAAATGATTTTATCAATGTGGAAAATTGTTTACAGTTTTCATGAAAATTCATTGAAAATTACAGTACAGTTACTTTCCTCCTACTTATACTGAAAATCAGTACTACCGATGTCAACCGAAGCCAATGTCATTTGATTCAAAGCCTATTTTCTGTCTTTATTTAAAAGGTTTTGAGCTATTGGCACATTATCGGTCGCGACATCTGAAAATGAAAAATGGAACCAAAAAAAGGAGGATTCTTCCGAAAAAAATAAATAATGTTAGGTTTTTTCCGATTAACATTTTTTTTAGAAACCAGTGTAGTGTTGATTTCTCAGGTACTAGAATGTTTAGTGATCGAGTACCATTTATTTTGGATACTTTATTTGTTATTTCTGGGCATTTGAAAAATGGTATTGAACAAAATTTCATGATCCATTCTAAATAAATGTTAGTTTTCGCACAATAGATTAAGATCAACGTTACCAACTCAAAGTAAAAACATTTTCTTCTACTTCTACTATGACTTTTCAAATGAATTTACCCGTTTTTATAAGAAATCGTTACAAATGTGAAGTAATTAAAATTTGAATTTGTTAATTTGATATTATTTTTGATATCTGAATGAATTTGAGCGCCTAATCGATTTTATGTTAATTACATACGTACGAAAAAGATATACTTATTTTTTGAGTTGATAAAACGATTTTTATACATGATAATTATCAACTATGTAAAAAGCGATTTGAAAAATAGTTCCGAATAAAACTTCATATTTCTTGCTCATAAAAAACAAATCCTTTGTATATGAATGAAATATTTATTTAAACAATAGTCAACCATCTCCAAATATCGCACTTATATTCATCTCAATTTCTCCTCTAATTCGATGCATTCGAAAACATTTACCATCTCCATTCACTACGTTGGCTTTAATGGATCACATAAACATTAGGATCGTTGATTGTAGGTCGACAAAACAATAAGATAGAGAAATTGTCCTGTGTGAATCAACATTAAAATTTTTAATATGTTTATAATTGATTACGCCGAATCGCGCCGCCTCCGCCGCCGATGTTTTCAGGAAATAGCGTCACGCCGATTCGCCGCCGCCGCTGGTCAAAAAGACGTTTCAGCCGCCGATGTTGACCATTTTGATCGGCGCACAGCTCTAGTTCAGTCGTTTACGAGTTCAATTGTTTTGTTTCCATAATGCCAAAACTTCTCGATAATCTAATACTTCTTCGAGTGAAGTCGAACGAAGCTCGATGATCGACTTCGAATCGAGAACCATAATACGAAACGTGGTCGATTCGATAAAATTTTAGTCGAATCGAGATACATAATGCCACCCCTGATTGATACAAACACATTCTTCAAAACGACCACATTCTCAGTTTTTTCGTTTGCCTTAGGCATGATGCCTCTGCAACCGTATAATATGCTACACAAAAAATCAGTGGTACACACCACTACAATGATGCAACATGCCCTTTGAAATGTCGATATAGAAGAAATGCAGATAAAGAAGATATTCTTTGCATCAGAAATCAATTGCATAATCAATTATTTACAATTGGAAACCAACATTTTTTATCCTCCCAACGCTACATTTTGTTTTAATAATTGTGATATATCTTTAAAACAATACTTTAACTCGAAGCATACTGTTTACTCGAAGGTGGGGCATAATGTCCGTAGAGTGAGCTATGAGAAAATTCGTATTTCAAAGAAATGGCTTTGTTTCTCTGGATTTTTATACTGTAAATAGAAACATTAGCACTGTTAAAAGTTAATTTCTAAGTAGCAATCGACCATTAGACATTTTATACGGTTAAAATGCTTGTTTAGTTGAAGCAAAACCTTACATAGAAAAGCTGCCTAATTATATTTTCGTTTTTTTTTTCATATTTTCCAGCAAACGACAAATGACTTCATATCGACATTTGGCGATATCTTAAATTTGGGGATGCCTACCTGTACCATTGAACAATTTGCAAATATGGATAGGCTTGATATAAAATCAAATGCACTGTTTGATCCCTAATATTTTTAATTTTTCCTTTCACATATGAAACAATTTCAACTAGGATAACGGCTCCCTATTACATCTCATTTGTCGCTAAAATCACTATGATTATTTCATATTGCAGCTTATTTCGCCTTGCTCCACCTTGAAAATCGATTCACATTTCTTGGAAACAGCAAAAAACACTCCTGAAATGTTCATTATTCTGCTCTTAATATCATCTCAAAGAGTTTTTATTCATCCTATCGCTGGTTCTATAATCATCTTATTAATTATCATTCGTGCCGTGACTATCGGATCGATCGGACGTAAATTCTGCTTTCTCCAATCGCGTGGTGAATTGTTTTATTCCGTTATCAAGGTCATTCCGTATTCTATTGTGTGCATCAGTGCGGTCGAGTGATAGTTCTAATTAATCCGTTCTCAAGGCCGACTGTGAGCTTGTGTAAAGCAGCACAGCGTGTGGTACCGTTAGCCAGCGCCAGCGCTGGGCGCTGCGTATATATCGTTGTACATTAGAAACAGTGATAAATATATATAGTGATAAAAAGATTGGTTTCATTGGACAGTGTAGTGAGAGACTAAAAACAAAGTGCTTTTTCCTCAAAGAGGTTTTTTGCACTTTATTGAACTGGAATATTCACCGGTTGCCTAGGACCGGGCCTTGTCGGCCGATCACCCTTCGAGAGCTAAAGCTAAGTATTTTTTTTCTTTTCCCTGTTGTTCAGTACCATTAGATTTTTATTGCCCCCTAATATTTACCCGCACGGACACATTTCCGTGCCATGACAAAAGGCACAGAATTGCCTGACCTTCCCCTAGATGATCAAATGGATGCTTCTGATGGCAATAAATCTCGCATTAGAAGCTATCCCGATGGGCTTGCACTCCCGGCCGGACCGTATGCGGTTTACATCCGGACCAAAGCCAACGGTAAAAAATTGAACCTTCTAAGACTTTCTAATGACCTGTCCTCGCGATACAATACTGTACAAAAAATTGAGAAAGTACGCCCGGACAAGCTTAGGGTCTTGTTAGCCAGTGCAAAACAGGCTAATGAGATCGTTCGAAGTGAGCATTTCACGCGGGAGTATCGCGTATACGTACCAGCTCGCGAAGTCGAGATAGACGGCGTGATCACCGATCCGAGTCTGACTTGCGAGGACGTTCTTAAGCATGGGGCAGGTGGTTTTAAAAACCCCCTACTCAAGAACGTTAAGATACTGGACTGCAAGCAATTGCGTTCAGTATCGACCGCTGAGGATGGGACTAAGTCCTATATCCCATCAGACTCGTATCGGGTGACTTTCGCTGGCTCGGCTTTGCCTAATTACGTCCTCCTGGACCGAGTCCGTTTACCTGTTCGTCTTTTTGTGCCGCGGGTCATGAACTGCACCAATTGCAAACAATTGGGACATACAGCATCCCATTGTTGCAATAAATCCCGGTGTATAAAGTGTGGAGGGAGTCATGCGGATAACTCCTGCAGTGGAGACAATGAAAAGTGTCTCTACTGTAAGGAGGGGCCGCATGACCTCTCTGATTGTCCCGTGTACAAATTGCGTAAGGATAAAATGAAGCGTTCACTCAAGCAACATTCCAAACGCTCTTTTGCAGAAATGTTGAAATGTGCTACGCCACCTACCGAAAATCCTTACGCTTACTTGTCAACTGACGAGAGCGAATATGATGACCCCCTCGAAGGTACATCTTCGGCTGTCCCTCATAGCTCATCAATTAGAAAGAGAAGAAATAAATCTTCTCAAAAGCTCCCTAGTAAGGGTTCGAAGATGTCCTCTGATGGGTTCCGAAAAATTACAACAACTGGTAGTGATGGCAAAAAACCAGAGAAAAAAGCTCCAGGCCTTGGAAAATTAAATTCCGAGCAAGAATTTCCATCACTTCCTGGGACTTCAAAACCCCCGAAAGTCCCTAAAGATCAGTCAGAAAATTTACCAAATACTGGGTTTGTTAAATTCTCTGATATTGTGGACTGGATCATGTCTACTTTCAATATTTCTGAACCTCTTAAAAGCCTGATAATGGCTTTTATTCCTACAGTTAAAACATTCTTGAAGCAGTTGACTGCAAAATGGCCCCTTCTTTCAGCGATCGTATCCTTCGATGGCTAAGACACCCACCGAGGTCACGGATACAATCACTGTTATACAGTGGAATTGTAGAAGTATCATCCCAAAAATAGATCCTTTCAAATTTCTAGTAAATAATCTGAAATGTGACGCATTTGCATTGTGCGAAACTTGGCTAACTTCTGAAATACCCTTAAACTTCCACGATTTTAACATTATTCGTCTGGATCGAGATGATTCCTATGGAGGAGTACTTTTGGGGATCAAAAAGTGCTATTCTTTCTATCGCATTAACCTCCCCTCGATACCAGGTATTGAAGTTGTCGCATGTCATGTTACAATCAAAGGCAAGGACCTTTGCATTGCTTCCATCTACATTCCTCCAAGAGCCTCGGTTGGGCATCGGCGGCTCAATGATATCATAGAGCTTCTTCCCGCACCGACGTTGGTTTTAGGAGACTTTAACTTACACGGTACGGGATGGGGCTGTCTTCACGACGATAACAGATCAACTATGATCCATGATATCTGCGACAACTTCAATATGACAATCTTGAATACGGGGGAAATGACACGAATTCCTGCACCACCAGCAAGACCAAGTGCGCTGGACTTATCCCTTTGCTCGACATCGCTACGGTTGGGTTGCACGTGGAAGGTAATCCCTGATCCCCACGGTAGCGATCATCTGCCTATCGTAATTTCAATCGCCACCGGATTAAGACCATCGGAAACAATCAATGTTTCGTATGACCTCACACGAAACATTGATTGGAAATGCTACGCAAATTTGATATCTGAGAATCTAGAAACAACACAAGAACTTCCTCCGGAGGAAGAGTACACATTTTTGGCTGGCTTGATTCTCGACACCGCGACTCAAGCTCAGACGAAACGTGTACCCGGCGCGAAAACTAACATCCGTCCCCCCAACCCGTGGTGGGACAAAGAGTGCTCAGAATTAAACGCGGAGAGAACTTCATCATTTGTCGAGTTTAGGAAAAACGGAACACCTGATAATTTCAGAAACTACGCGGCATTAGACGCTAAAATGAAAAGCTTGATTAAAGCGAAGAAAAGCGGTTATTGGCGTCGATTCGTAGACGGATTATCGAGAGAAACATCAATGAGCACTCTTTGGAACACAGTCCGACGAATGCGCAACAAAAACACCACAAACGAAAGCGAGGAATATTCTAACCGCTGGATATTCGATTTCGCTAAAAAAGTATGTCCTGACTCTGTTCCGGAACAGACAATCATGCGCGTCGCTTCATCAAACAGAAACGAAACACCTTTTTCGATGGTCGAGTTCTCACTTGCGCTTTTATCGTGTAACAATAAATCTCCGGGGTTAGACAAAATCAAATTCAACTTGTTGAAAAATTTGCCTGACTCTGCCAAAAGGCGCTTATTGAATTTATTCAATAGGCTTCTTGAGGATAATATTGTCCCACATGACTGGAGACAAGTAAGAGTTATCGCCATTCAAAAACCAGGGAAACCAGCCTCCGATCACAATTCGTATCGGCCGATTGCTATGCTTTCCTGTATCCGGAAATTGTTCGAAAAAATGATTCTGTTTCGTCTAGACAATTGGGTCGAGACTAATGGCTTACTTTCAGATACACAATTCGGCTTCCGCAGGGGCAAAGGAACGAACGATTGTCTTGCGTTGCTCTCAACCGAAATTCAAATGGCATTTGCTCGTAAAGAACAAATGGCGTCAGTTTTCCTAGACATCAAGGGGGCTTTTGATTCAGTTTCCATAAACATCCTATCTGAGAAGTTGCATCAGCATGGTCTTTCACCAATTTTGAATAACTTTTTGTATAATCTGTTGTCCGAGAAATACATGTATTTCGCGCATGGTGAATTGTCGACAATACGATTCAGCTATATGGGTCTTCCTCAGGGCTCATGCTTAAGCCCCCTTTTATACAACTTTTACGTGAACAACATTGATGAATGTATCAACACATCTTGCACGCTAAGACAACTTGCCGACGACAGCGTTGTGTCCATTATAGGACCCAAAGCTGCCGATCTCCAAGGACCATTGCAAGATACCCTCGACAACTTGTCGACATGGGCTCTTCAAATGGGTATCGAGTTCTCTACGGAGAAAACTGAGCTGGTTGTATTTTCAAGGAAGCGAGAACCAGCACAATTACAGCTTCAACTAGGGGGTGAAACCATAGCTCAGGTCTTCACATTTAAATATCTCGGGGTCTGGTTCGACTCCAAAGGCACCTGGGGATGTCACATTAGGTATCTGAAACAAAAATGCCAACAGAGAATCAATTTTCTTCGTACAATAACCGGATCATGGTGGGGTGCCCACCCAGGAGACCTGATCAGGTTATACCAAACAACGATATTGTCCGTGATGGAATACGGATGCTTTTGCTTCCGATCCGCGGCGAACACTCATTTCATCAAGCTGGAAAGAATTCAGTATCGTTGTTTGCGTATTGCCTTAGGTTGCATGCAGTCGACTCATACGATGAGTCTCGAAGTGCTCGCGGGCGTCTTACCGTTGAAAAACCGATTCTGGGATCTCTCATATCGATTGCTAATCCGATGCGACATCTTGAATCCGATGGTGATTGAAAACTTCGAAAGGCTTGTCGAGCTCAATTCTCAGACCCGTTTTAAGTCCTTGTATTTTGATTACATGGCTCAGAATATTAATCCTTCTTCGTTTGTTTCCAATCGTGCTCATTTCTTGGATACTTCTGATTCTACTGTGTTTTTCGACACATCCATGAGAGAAGAAATTCGTGGAATCCCGGATCACGTGCGCCCTCAAGTGGCCCCAAATATTTTTTATAATAAATTTAGAACAGTCAACTGTGAAAAGGTGTTTTACACTGACGGTTCAAACATCAACAGGTCCACAGGCTTCGGCATCTTCAATCAAAACATCACCGCTTCTCACAAACTCAATGATCCGGCTTCAGTTTACGTCGCAGAATTAGCTGCTATTCAGTACACCCTTGAGATCATTGAAACCTTGCCCAAAGACCATTACTTCATTGTCACGGACAGTCTAAGCTCAATAGAAGCTCTCCGGGCAATGAAGCCAGGAAAGTATCCCCCATATTTCCTGGGGAAAATACGGGAACACTTGCGAACTTTATCTGAACGGTCTTATTTAATATCGTTAGTCTGGGTCCCTTCGCATTGTTCCATTCCAGGCAATGAAAAGGCAGACTCATTGGCTAAGGTGGGCGCATTAGAAGGTGATATTTATGAAAGACCAATCTGCTTCAATGAATTTTTCAGTATCTCTCGTCAGAAAACTCTCGAAAGTTGGCAAACTTCATGGAGCAATGGCGAACTGGGACGATGGCTACATTCCATTATCCCTAGGGTATCGACGAAACCTTGGTTCAGGGGGATGAACGTGAGTCGCGATTTCATTCGTGTTATGTCGCGGCTCATGTCAAATCACTACACCTTCAACGCACATCTCCGGCGTGTTGGGCTTGCGGAGAGCGGTCTCTGCACCTGTGGCGACGGTTATCAGGACATCGAGCATGTCGTGTGGTCGTGCGTAGAGTATCGTGACGCCAGGTCGAAGCTACTGGAATCCCTTAGGGCCCGAGGTAGACCGCCTGAGGTTCCGGTTCGGGATGTGTTGGCGAGTCGGGATAGTTTATATATGCTTCTCATATACCAGTACCTTAAACACATTGATATACAAGTGTAATGTGTTATCCCTCGCTCAGAAAGTATAAACTCCACCTACAGGTTCGACACTAACATCCGCCCGATTCTCTCGATCCCCGTCCCTGTCCACCATCTTCATTGGAACTAACAAGATCTTTTTTTGTCACTCACTTTTTCGTTACCCCTTCCCTGTCTCTTCACCATCTCGATGGCAACTAATTAGATCTTTATCGTTTTCAAACATTTTGTTCCCACATCCCCTTTTTACCCCGTTTCCACTATATTTACTTTTTTTTTCATTCTCTTCCGTAACATCACCATCATCGTCCACGGAAGGCCGCCCCAGTCGAAAACCGGCATGCGGGCCACCCGCCGGGCCTTCGTAGCCTGGGGGTGTTTCCCGCGGACCCACACGGACCGAAGGATGCGGCCAACATGGATCTTCGCCAACGGCATATGGAAGACCCTCATGCGATATTCAATTCACCGGCCACTACCGATAGCTTCTCGAGAATCCGCTACCGCTACATTACATAATGATACTTTTCTAGTTTTAAGTTAGTCGTAATTAAGATTAGTAAATACCCTTGGCATCTTAGAGCTTAAGCAGTGTGCCTTAAAATTATACTATAATATTGAATAAAAAAAAATCTTAATAATTAGCAATTGCGATAGCTTTCAAAACAAAATAATGCACTCTTACACTATCAGGTTCAAAATATCTGAGTTCCTCTTAAAAGGGCCTAATGCCAATGTGGGACAACACACAATATGTTTAGAACCAGTTTGGAATCAACACGTTTTCAATTTAAAATTTTACTCTAAGGTCAGATGCTCAGCCGATGAAACACATACACTTAACAGCGTTATGATGACATATATAGAACAAAAATTCTCTTGTATCTCTTGTCGCCGTGTTAGTATCTTTTCCGTGCACATGAGTCACATCACAGATTCAGGAAGAGGAGAAATTAATCAGCTTAGCTCTGAGATTTGTTGTTCTCCGTCACGTTTGGTTCTGTGAGAACTTGTATGTCCATTGCTAGGAAAGGCTTCATTGCTTATGCTTATAGCAGTTGGAAACGAATTGCTGTCTCAGTTGCAACGTCGAAGCGGTTTTATTGATGAAGTTATTGTCAGATTTGTAGAATTCCCATCCGAGAGTATATCGTTATTTCATTGTATAGAAAGACTCAAGCGTCACTATTCATCATCAATCTATAGTTTTACTTATAACGAACTGTTACAACTGATATCATACCATACAAGAAGTGCACAACCCATATATTTTGTCACGAGACACCACTGAGCTGAACCGATTATAACAAGCTTAAGCTATGCTTATGTTTGAAAGCTATTTTTGGGTTGTGAATCAAGTTCAAAGAATTTACGTAGCCGACAATACATTTTTTTCTCTCCGCTCAATTTTCTCGAAGATGCTAGATCCGATTTTAACAAACTAAGGTTTTTTTGTTGTTTTAGAACGTGACCAATGATCAAGTTCAAATTGATACTTTTGAATAATATTTGGGGTATACTTTTGGTTACGAAAATGTTGTCGGATATACGACGTAAGCGCCTGTCTCTGAATGACCCGAGTGAATCTGGACGAATTTGTGTCAATGTTGAATAAATCTGAATGAATTTGAACAAAAATTCGTGGCATCTCAAAATTTTGACACATCAGCTGTTTTTCAAAGAAGGATGAATCTTACAAAAGTAAAAAAATCGAGTTTCTCTCACCTAACAATGAATGCTTCAAAATCCTACAATTTTGCCTAAAAATTCGGATTCCACAGAAATCTCAATTTTAGTATAAAGAGCAAAACTAACATTGATTTATTTAGTAGATATAGATGGAAAGTAGTGAAATTTGCATGCCTTTTAAAGGTAAACCAACAGTTCATCGACTAATCAAAAATTGATCTGGAAATATACGATAATTTCTAAATAGGATTTGAAACCAAAGTCGAAAGATTCATCGACGTTTTTCTCCATTCGCTGTCAATGTTAGATTCGCCAGAGATGTAAGATTTTTTCATAGGAAATCTGTAATACTCTGTGTAAAAAATCTGTATTTATCTGTATTCACTAATAAAATTAAATTTCAACAATACAATGATGTTAAAAGATGTTATTTCAACACATTACGGATGTAAAATGGTATATTGAATGAGCAATAATTCTTTCCATGTGTCTGTTGGAACAGAAAGGTCAAATTCCACAAAAGGAATGCAATGCCAAGACTTTGCTTTTCGTCACTGCATTTAAATACTAACAGATTGCTCCTCCCAAATTTTTTTTTGCTTCTTCGGAAATCCGTATTAAATTTTGAAAATCTGTATCAAATCTGTATTCTGTATGCTTATGTAAAAATCTGTATAAATGGCATCTCTGGATTCGCCCTTCTTTTAAAAACAACTGAAATGTCATCTCAATGAAGTTTCTATTGAACTGTAAAGTGATTTTCGGATAGTGACGCTATCTGTCTGTCAGACGGGTGACATTTAATTTTATTCCTAATACCATAATAGCTTCATACAATTTTTCAATAGTTTCGACTTCAAGTATGTTTTAACTTTTTTTTTGCATGGGGCCGTTTTTTTGCATTAGAAGGAATAAGTGCATTAGAATTAGGCGTGGCAGTACATTTTTCGCTGAATATCTAGTATATTCTGCAAATTTAAGGCTGTCGACATCTTACGGCTCGTTCGTGTTGTTCCAAAATATTACAATATTGGTATTTGCGAAACAACAGTTACGAGAATGTTACAAAATATATGTATTATGTCATTTTAAAATCCATGATGGTGATTGCAAAGTTGTCAATATTTTCCAACTTACAATGTGATATGTTTTGGATCGAACGGATTTCGTAGAAGGATATTTTACCTCATTTTAAATAAAAAGAATTAAATCATTTTAAATCCAAATTTTCGCATTTCTGACTGATTCGAATGATCTATAATAATCGATCTCGGAATCTCAGATATAGAAACGGATCCCAGAGACATTATTAATACGATTCAACAACCGTTTTTCACAACAAAAAAACAACTAGAACCCTATCAAGAAGGGTAAATTAGCTAATAGCTATCGTTTCAACAACACTCTCTATACACTCTAGACTTCACTGACCACCGGAATGCTAACGCAAGCCAAACTGATAGGTGTCAACGTATTTTGGAGTGTCGTCAACCTTTCGCTCACATATGCAGGATTCCGCTGTGCGTACATCTTTATGATCCCGCAGCTTTGTTCACTGCTATCCACCATCGCCAACACACTCTTCGTAGCTCAGCGAACAGTTCGCCGGTGGATCATAGTTCATCTACTGTTTCAATTCGTGGTGGTGATCTGGGCATCTTTCTACTACATCGTCTTCGTGAACTTGTTCGTTCCTATAACCGGACGATCTGGACACGTTGTAAATCCGGATTTCATCATTGGAACGGTTGCCGGACTGTGCGTACTACATACTTGCAGCTATCTTTTGCCGCTGATAAATTTGGTCAGAAAACCGACTCAGCTAACGGCGACCATTTCTACACTGGCACTAGCCACTTTACTTGTGGCATGTCTCACGCCCATTGGATTTCCCTACCGGGATGCAACAATCAGAGAACCATCCACTCAGCGACATATCGTTACGGTAAGGAAGATAACTATGACCTCTAATCAACCACCAATCAACCGATTTTTTAGCACACAATGCGAAATTTTCACGATGAAATTGGTCTGCTGAAGCATTCAGACAACGGATATTTGTTTGAAACGATGGACCGCAACGGAGCTCGAACACTTAGGCAGTACGTTGCATCAGACGATAGTTTCACACCGGTCGAAAAGATGAAGTCTTGCGAGAGTGAATTCTTCTGTGCGGTTCCGTTCGATGCGATGTGGCGACAGATGCACTTCGAGTCAGAATACTTACATGATTCCAGCAATGGTACACTTAATATTTTATACAATTCTTTCAGTCATTTTTGGCAATCCACTGAGAATACACCTGCGATATATAACATGGTTACCCTGGCCTACGAAAGCAAGGAGAAGCTTAACGATCACGTTCAACGAATCAATTTTAAGACGGAAGGTAGTTTACAGTCAGCAATTTTTGTAGGGCCGAAACCGGGGGTAAAACTGATTGCTTGGAGTTTGCAGAATGTGATTGCACCACCAGTAACGTTTAATGGTCAGCAAGGGTACTTTGTGTACATCACGCACGGAATTCAGAGCGGACCATGGAATATTACCATGGATTTCGAGGTGAGTTATTTAGTTGAGTAGTGCTTTGGCTCGAGCGTGGTGTATATCTTTATTTTCAGACACATGACAGTAACTACAAAGGACCATTAGCTGATTTTGGAGTGGTCACAAAGTTTTGGGAGTATCACGAGCACCATACCGATGAATTCAAGAGATTGCTGGAAAAATTTCCTCCTTGGACTAATGTTATACCATCTGTAGCTGTCTTGAATATGTTTCCCTTGTAAGACAATGTTGTATTATTGGACTGTAAACATTATTCGTAATTGATTGTTGATATTTTTGAATAAAAACACTGCAATTTTTCTATGGCAACTGTGTCTTTTGCTCACTGGTCTCCACGTCGGCAACCGATTTGTACCAATCCATTCAAGTCTTAGTAAACTCTTTCAACAAATTAATTCCTAATCTTGATGCGAGTCTTTTGCTGCTAGGACCAACACTGAAAGATAAATATGTAGTCTACTCACCGGATTGTTTTTTCCTATCACTGTCACTGCTAGAGGGCGGTGCATAGACTGACAAAGAGGAGTAACTCTCAGTTCTGTTGATAGTTTCTCGTATCGATGCCAGTGAAGGAGACTTGCTGATCGGTGTTTCAAGCACCGATTCCTCTTCGCTGTGACTACGTATAAACAACTTTTCACCACTCATTATTTCTCTGATGTTTACACTACAAGTTCATGAGCACTACAAGAAATTTAGCACATTAAAAGCACTACCAATACACAATATTTAATTCACTGATAAAGCTTGCTAGCTCCACTTTAAGATGACAATGATACGAACATTCCTCTTCTCTTGATCTAAACTGATTTCACTCGATGCTTGTGATCAAGAACAGGATTAGTTGACTGCTAAACACTGTCCACGTACATAAATTTATGAATATAAATTGGTTTTTGACACACAATGATATGATTAAAACCTAAAACCAACTATTTTCCTTTAAGCACCATTAACTAGAGCAAAAACGATGGTAATCAAAACAAAATCAGCCACCTGTCAGATTTGTTGCAAAACGTACACGATTAAACTAACTGATACTTTATTTGAGTAAAAGTGAGAAAATCCATAATATATAGATGTTAAATCCCTAAACCACAGATAATGGACATACATGCTTGCATATGAACTGTGTGTAAAATTTCAAACACTGGCGATGGTTGCGGTTATTGCATCACGACACTATTTTGACATCACACTAAATTTTTGTTTTACGGTAGGTTAATATCGCAAGTTTAATTTCGTTTTATTTTGGTCGAACCAAGGGTCGAACTCACATGTGATTTAAGTTTTTTTTTAATTTGTGAAAATCGTGTAAAATTTTGAATGAGCAACCTGGTAAATACTTACAAATGGGGCAAAATAAGAGATTTGCGTTCCCATCGTTAGTGAGCAAAAACTGCTGAACTCCATCCCCGGAAAGATGACTTGGACGAACAAAAAAGAGATCCCAAGGATTAGTTTGTCGGCCCCCTTAAGAACGTGGGGGGTGTAAGAAATTATTTTCATGCATCATTTTATTTAACACAAAAATATCAAACGATTAGAGTAGAGTAGAGTGAATAAAATTTAGTAAAGTCTGATGTTTGTAGTATCTTCTCATGAACAAAGTCCACTGAGTAAACGCTACTTTTGAATTTGATGATTGCATATACACAGGAATTACAAAATATACAAAATTTTATTATACAATATATTTTCAAATATTCCAGTAGTCAAAATATTGCGGGGCGTAGCCCTCCTATCCCCCCATAGTTGCCGCGCCTGGCTCTAGGCCTGGCCCGTTCAGGTGGTAACCCAGACAACCAAAGGTGATCGATATACATAGTTGAATGATTGCGCATAAGGGACAACACAGGAGACTTCCGCTAAGGAAATCTATAATCTAATGAGTTATGAAAGTCGCGAATTACTAATTAGTCTTGGCACACTCCATGAACGACGGGACGGGAGCAGTCGTGTGCTTCAATAATAGCATTATTCTTATGAACCATAGCATTAACTTTCCCACTTCACACCGCGAGGTTACTGTTGATTTTCGTCCTCAAACTCTCCAGAACAACGTCTTTTTTCGACTATTTCTAAGCAGCCAACTAAACGGTCCCGTTATCGGCTCACAAAAATTAATCAATCAAGTGGCAGTTGGAGTCGACTCCGATCTTTCTTCAGCACAAATAAATCCAATTTTTAATTGTTGCTAGGAATTATACTAATTATACAGTAATTAAATGAATGTTGGACTGGTCGGCAGAATCTGTGTCGTCTATCGCCCAGTTAAATTAGGTCCCTAAACAATATAACAAGGAGAAATTAATTAAAGGACGATTTACAGAGTGCACAAACAGAAGGGTTACAGCATGAAAATATAACAAATTAGGTGGAGAATTGTCCAATGTTATATATCGTATATTGTCAAAATCTGTGGGACATCACTAAACACGTAGACATTTGATTTTTATACTGAAACTCAATTGCTATAAAACCTCTAAGCAAGATTTATTATATAAAATGTGTTTGAACCATCACCAGCTTCAACAATCTACAATTTTGACTTCAAGCCCCCCATCAATTTCTCTAGTTTCATCGCCTTCTGCAAATCACCCTTAATTTTCAACTTTCCAGTCATGAAAGCACTGGCAGGCTTCAGTTTTCCGCTGAACATATCAAAGAAATGCTTGGAATCCATCGTGAGTGTAGCATCTGCATCTATCGGTGGTTTGCCTTTACCAACTTTTCCGGTTCCGTTTTTCAAATCGGCAAACCAAACTCCAGCTTCTTCTCCCTTTACGTTGAATTCATAAATTGCTCGTGTTTTGCTGACAATTTCTTCACTAAGCAAGGATTCGATTTTCTGGAAAAGGCCTTCAATTTTACCGGGGGCATCTTTTTTAAGCGCAGCAGCATGACTTCCTTCAGCAGCAAATTCTAGCAGCTTCTCTGGTCCAACATCCAGGAAGAAGTCCGGCATGAGTTTATCCGCATTTTCTGGAAAGCATGCGTACTGCCTCATATCAGTCACTCCTTCAGCCTTAAGAACTTCATCATCGATAAAGAAGTTGCCAGACACGTTTTTCGGTTCCTTGCATAGAATCGCATATGCAGCATCGCTCATGATTTCCGGTTTCCTAGAGAACTGATCACTGTCCTTCCCAGTCAACATTTCCATGGCGGCAGTGTAGATAGAGGTTCGCGGCCACAGCGCATTAACCGCAATATTGTCGCCTTTGAACTCGTGAGCCATACCTAGTACACACATTGACATGCCGTACTTTGCCATGGTATATGCCACGTGATTGCTGAACCAAATGGGATTCAAGTTGAGGGGAGGCGAAATGTTCAGGATGTGAGCATGATTGCTCTTCTTGAGGTAGGGAATGCATTCTTTGGAACTGAAAGAGGTTCGAGTTTGTTAGGATTGCCATTTTACCATTCCAATTAGCAAACAAAAAACATACACTAGAAAAGTGCCTCTGGTGTTGATGGTATGCATCAGATCGTAACGTTTCATGTCGGTTTGTTCAGTTGGCGTTAGCGAAATAGCACTTGCATTATTGATCAAGATATCAATTCCACCAAACTTTTCCACTGCATTCTTGACCGCCGTTTTAACAGTAGCTTCATCGCGCACATCAACGATGCAGGGTAGTGCCTTTCCACCGACAGCTTCAACTGAAATTGAGAATTATTTGAATTGATATGGTTCATTTCAAACATTTTCTATTCTTAAATCATTTGATAGAAGAAAAAGAACAATGTCCAGAAAGCAATACGGTATTTGTAATTTATATCTCCAAACTGCAACAGAAAGAAACCTACTTTCAGCTGCAGCAGTATATATCGTTCCTGGTAATTTCGGGTGAGGTTCAGCGGTTTTGGCAGCCACTACAATATTAGCCCCATCTTGAGCAGCCTTCAGCGCGATTGCCTTTCCTATTCCTCGTGATGCGCCAGTAATAAAGATGGTCCGGCCAGCTAGTTTCCTGCAACAGTAATTTGTTTAATAAAATATTGAATGGAAAGTGGCAGTATGCGTATGTGACATCATGAACCGGTTTGATGGCACACTTGTCGACAATAAACAAACCCTGTATTTTTCATGCTTCTCTATACAAATCTTTTGAACGTGACGTGTCAACTAATTAAAGTCGAATCTTGCGAATGAATAATTTTATGCGTAGCCGGTAATCCAGTTACACAAGACGCGATTACTCTTTGAGTATAATTTCGACCCAAGCAGAGCTTATCAATTATCGCATTGTGTATACCTATGATATGATTAAAAACAGCACAATCACTCAGGCTATAGGTTACACTAATAAGTGAACGGTACTTTAAGATGTGTTGGCTACATACCCTGTATTTATCATTTCGAATTTCTTGCAGTTGTAAACTAACAGTTAACAATTAATGTAAAACAAAAACAAAACAACTTCTAACTAGCATCCACCCAACTCGATCGGAAGACAGATTTTACTGTTTTGCTCTTCCAGAGGTGAAAGTCTCGTAAAAATGATGGTACAAAGTTCATTCCTGATAGTACATGCTCATTGTTACCAATACATTCACAAAGATACCGGTGGTATTTTGGTACGTCATTTCATACATAGATATATTTTTTTCAATGAATTGGTGTTCGATGCCAAATGAAACATATTCTCATTAGTGTTCGTTAAATGTCGTTCAACCAAGGTGGCTGTAACATAGGTGTACGATTTTTAACATAGTGATTTTCATACAAGATTTATAGACAAGTGCTTGTACAGAAAAGTTAAATCAATTTGCTTGTACAATACCACCGCTTAACAAAGACTAGTGTCCGCAGAGATGCCATTTACACAGATTTATCGGTATAATACAGATGCTCATACAGATTTAATACAGAGTACAGATTTCCTAAGCTTAATCATAAATAAAATAAACCTAGATTCCCCAGTGTAATAGTACTGTAGTTGAGCAATTCGTGACACCAAAAGCGCCGTCTGGTGTAGAATGGGTGAGTAAATGCTTCTAAAATGCATGTACAAAGTTGCCTGCGCACTAAACACAACCACAGTAGCTAATGGAAAAAAGTACACCCGTTTCTCACTTGAAGCGCTGTCAGTGTCACCGTACAGTGGGAAATTTAGGTTTACTTAATTTATGGCTTAATACAGATTTTTAAGGATTTCACAGAAAGTAAGAAAAAAAAACTTTTTCGTCTGAGCAGAGAAATGGAGCATGTTTAAAATAACAAAACTTTTAGTAGATTTCAAAGTTTGATTTATGATTATTTCTAACTAGAATATGATTGTTTTGAACTAATTTCTCCCTTCAAAATCAACATTGTTCCCTGTTTTATTACATGTCAACCAAAGTTGACTTGATTTTATCGGCAATGTCTGAGTTTATTCAATTCTGCTTTGTATCTAAATTTTTTTCAATTTATCTTTGGTCTTATTTGTGTGATGATACAACTAAGTTTATTGTTTAAATGAACCATATTGGTTTTATTTCTTATAAACCGGATATTTTTTTGCCGCGCGAATAATTCAAAGCATTTTATTCTCCCGCGAGTTTTTAACAACGCATTCGATAGGTAATAATATTTTTGAACATTACATAACATTTTATAACACATTTTCTTTACGAAAAAATATTTATTGCAGAGATCGACCGCTAACATTTTTGAAATTGGCAATATCAAACAAATGTTTGGGTTTTAAGAAATTTAAAATGAATATAAATCGAAATAAAAGTGAATTACAAAAAAAATTATTTTGCGATTTAGGTTGAAAGAAATCATTTCATTCTTAAAAACAAGCAAAACTGTATTATAATCATAGTGTGTTTGTTGTAAAAACTAAATTTAAGTTCGATCATTTCAACTAAAAAATTTGTACATTTTTAATGACAGCGCTACAATTATCAACTTTAACTAGAGTTCGTTCATTCAAAACAAATTTTTCAAACTGAATTTACTGTGAAATTGTTAGTCACGAAATTGACTAGAACCAGACACTGTCAGCTTGGAGCAAAATCAATCTTCAGTTCAGCAACGCCATCGCACGGCATCATATTCAACATATCATGTCAATTGCATGGGTGCGCAGTGCTATTTTGGCGCGCACGAATTTGACATTCCTCTTCCCTACTTCTATGTATGAGATTCGATGCGGACTCGCCTGCTGGATATCTTGTTAATATGATGTCTTTCATGGAACGCACAAGTAAAATATTTGTTATTTTTATCGAAATATGGATCAAAACAAACTAACCCACTGAGGAAAACTAAATATCATGTTTTGTAGTTTAAAGCAGCTATGTTTGCTATATTAAGCCAGATTTTCATTTGTCACTATTTCAATTTTAAAAAATCATGTGAAACCTAAATTTGGTTATCTTTATAATTTTGTTATCTGCGTGTATTAGTATTTGATTACAGTGACGAAATTGACGTTTATTAAATAACGAAAAATCACAAATTAAAATGGCAATATTTTGTGTAAACATTTAATTGTGAGCCAAGTGATAACCACCACTACGTATTCAACGAAAGATTGTTACCTACCTGTACAATCCTTTGACTTTGCTCTAGTGAACATCGCATACAATGCTGGTTCAATACATTCATATATCATCTTGGGCCATTCCCATGTCAAAATATGACAAACTGTAAATAACTCTATTTTTAGAACTGGTGTAAGGTAAAATGCATTAAGCATGACTTCAAATAAGTTTTTAAATTCATTTGGTTAATTTGATATTATGGCGTTTTTATGGTATCAAGGGTGTTATCATAGATTGCGAAAGCACCGATATAGTTTGTTCCTTGAGGGATACGCTTACTGCGGTTCAAGTCGAGATTCGAAATAAGTTACAACGATTGTAAATTAATTTAAGTTGCACTGAGGAAAAACAATAGTATAAACAATCACTAATCTAAATCGAAAAAATAATCTTAACAGAAGATCAAACAAACCTTATAAAATTAGCTAATCGAAACTATGCTAATATCATTTATATTTTTTTATGTGTTACAGAGTTGTGTGTTTCATATGGTATGTAACTAGGATAAATGTATTATCTTGGAGGTACAATTTTGTATTCATATATTATAGGTACCAAATACTGATTTGATTACCTGTGTGCAAAGTACCAAGAGCTCTGCTATTTAAGCCGAATTAGTAAGCAACATTTTCTAATGGGGACGTTCATAGTATGTATCTGCACCAGGAAGTCTCAACTAGTTAGTTCCATAGTTAGTAAATGTACCTTGCAATTAGTTCGTTCTGTTTTATATCACAATAAAAGACTGAAATTGTTCTTTATTCCATTCACTGATTCAAGACTCCGTGGCGCAACGGTAGCGCGTCTGACTCCAGATCAGAAGGTTGCGTGTTCAAATCACGTCGGGGTCACAGCGAAAATGCCACTCGCATTTTTTATGGGGGTAATCAGTCAGTACCGTTAATGACATTGATGCATTTCTCTTATGAAGTGATTTTTTTCTTTTCTCTTATTATCATCAACTGTATAATATAATATATGAAATACTTTTTATAGCAAGCAGAGCTAAGGTAACTGTACCAATAATAATCTCATTAGATGAGCTACATTGTGGTGTAGGTGCTAACATCTTCACATAGTCTCTAGAAAGAAATGCGATAACAAAATAATGGTAAAATGTACTGTTGCATACAGCGCGTGACAAAAAGTTTTCATTTCAATGCTCCTCCCTCCTCCTAACAATTTTCATTTTACCTAATAGCCAAGCCAAGTGAATTGGACAGATATAGGATAACATTTACAATAGAACAGGAGATATGAATTTAAATTTATTCTGTTTGGATCGATTTTTGATAGGATGGATGATAAGGGGCGCCGCCCAGAGAAACAAATCGAAGCGTTGAAGGGGATGATTTTGGGAGGAAAGAAAGGCCGCCTCCACCACTATTAGGTTTTTTATCGTGACGACACAAATGAACAAGTATTCATCCTTGACAGTTCAGCGGTACTGTTTACAAACAAGCCTAAACAAAAATCGAAGAGCACATCTAAAACAATCATCATTACACTTCGCAACTAGTCACTTTTATTTAATAAATATCAAAAACGAACCGTATTCAATCGTGAACAAATGTTTTAAAACTTTATTTAGGCGATACGGACTGTAAATGGTCTGATCCAATTTGTCAATAAACAAACAAAAGAAATTTCTGTTTACAAACAGTACTGCTGAACTGTCAAAACGTGTTCATCCGATTGAGGTTAGCAGTGACGGTAAAAAACCTAATACACTACTATAGTAGAACTTGAAACTGTGGAACACCTATTCAAATGTAACTAAATAAAAAAAGCTTACTGCCCCGAGTGAGGATCGAACTCACGACCTTAAGATTATGAGACTTACGCGCTACCGACTGCGCTATCGAGGCGCTATTAGTGTGTGTGTGAGTATCCATAAATTTATGTAAGTCATGCATTTTTCATATACGATAAAGTGAACGGCGAAGTTTTTCCTTTTGTTCAAAATTCACGAAAACGATAAATCATTGCACACATATTGATTAAAATGTCTGGTTTGACCAGAAGGATATAATAAACAGTGAGTTTCTTGTAGGTGCTCTATATTTTTAATTGAAAGTGATATACTCCATATAAGTTAATGCAATGACAAAATCTGTACCTATTATTAAACAAATTTTGTAGGGTAACGGTGCCCACATTCATCTAAGCTCCATTAGTCATATCATATACGAAAACCAGTGATTAGAGTGAGATATGCAGTCTCTGGTCAATAGAAATGTTTTCGGACTATTTTTTCTGCGATGTTGCTTGTTAGAGCTGAAGCAAAGATATTGTATCCGATCCTATCACAATTCGTTGATTTAAAGTTGAGTAATCGGGAAAATAACATGGCGACTATACTAATGAGATGACTTTTGCTACCATAGTCCTTATAATTTGAAAGACAAAATATGACAAACTTACCAAATTACCTGACATTACATTAACTGATTGCCTGACAAAATTAAAAATTTTACCGAACGTGTCAAAAACACAATTAATTATTTTTCCTATGCCCAGAACTTCTAGAATTGACATTGAAAAAAAAATCTAGGGTTAAGGGGTTATGAGTTGAGGATAAAAATCTCTTTTTGATGTAATCACGATAGTTACTTATTTTTAAGTGACCAACCATGTTCCGAAATTCACTGTAAAGACATACAAATGTTGGATATACAATAGGTTAATCGCTAGTACCACGGAATCAGAATCCATATTGACATCCGCACGGAGCCACAAAATTACCTAATTTTGAGTACATTCCATCTAACTTCGGATTCCGTTCAATTATCTAATTTTAAGTAAAATGGTTCTAAGTAGATTCCACAATTTGCAAAAGTATACCGAAACGTGAGTTATATCAACTCAGAAGGACTAAATTTTAGATTGAAGGCGGTTTACTTAATTTTAGCTTGTTGAAAAAAAAAACTGTTGCGCTTGAAGTTTTAAAGATAGCGAATGGAAAAAAGATCAAAATTAAGTAAAAAGAAGTCAAATGCCCAGAGATTTATCTGTATTATAGATTTTTACATACGCCTACAAATTTATTTCATACAGAATATAGATTTCATAACGATTTCATAAATTCAATACAGATTAATATAGATTTCACAAAAACTAAGAAAGAAAAATCAACATTTTCCGTCTAGGTAGCAAATAAGAGATAAAAGTTTTGTAACAAACGGACGAATCACAAATCACAAAATTAGAGAATTAATGAATTTCGCATTATGAAACTTTATTGTTAGACTGAGAGTTGAATGACCTGATTTAAGGCTATACGTTAAGTGCGGAAATTCCACGTCAACTTACAATGTCAACGTTTTGGAAGTAAATGGAATTGAAAAATTATAAACATTTCGTCGTTGTACACAGATAAAAATATTTTGTGAATTTACATCTATTTTCATGCACATATTTGGAGCAGGTAATTAAACATTAAATTAAATTATAATTTGATAGCAAAATAAGCGTTAATTGAAAGATACAGTTATATTAATTGAAAATTCAATGCAATCCAATTTAGTTTTGCACCGATGAAGGTTTTCAATCAAAATTTCGATTCAACCCATGTCTATTCCATGTTACTATTGATTTACATCTCGTGTAAATTTCATTATTTCTGTCTGTGAAGAATGAAGGATGAATATTGAACGCTCTAGAAATTTCTCATTAAAAATCATAAAATCTTGGAAAAACATCTTTTCAAACAACATTTCATTATAAATATTTTGATTTAATAGTGAATACAGATTTTTCATTCAATGTAATAGATTTTCTATGAAAGTACAGAAAGTCCCACGAAAAATTTCGAATTTAAAAATGCAACAATAGAAAAAACGGTTTGATAGATTTCAATGATTATACATTTATTTGAAAGGTTGATTTCTGAAATTTATTTATGAAAAACAGCCAACGAAACAATCGATATGCTGCGAACAATCTTTGAAAATCGAATAATAAGCAGAAATGGTGATGTGAATTGACCTCCGACAAGCTGCGATTTGACACCGCTGGATTATTTTCTTTGGGAAGCGGTTAAAGATAAATGTTACGTCATCCATCCAGAAACAATTGAAGACCTCAAGGCCGAACTTGAATTGCTATTCATGATATAAAGCCAGAAACAATTTAAAATGTACTCAAAAATTGGGTGGATCGGATTGGCTACCGCCATGCCAGCCATCTTATACTAACCAAACAAAACATCACCTCACAAATAGTACGGTGTGCTGTCATCACCAGTGGGTTACTTTAGAAGACAGGAAAATATGTTATGTCGTTTTGACAGCCGTCACTGAAACGGTCTTGGCATTCGTCTGATACTCATGGCTGTCAAAGTAGCGGGATAAATGATCAGCCTGTAGTGGATGAGTTAATCAAGATTTTGTAAATGTTGTTGTTTCCATCTTCGGCTTGCAATTTCTGAGAAACTGTTGGGAATTGAGTAATTATCGACAATAGCAATACGACAATACACGAATTACGTCACGTTTTAACGCGGGGAAGGGGGTTTCAAATATTGTACCTAATTTTGACAAGCAGAGATGGGGAATTTAGCAGAACGTTACTGAACGAAAACTTTATTTTGACTACTACAATATGTATTTTTGATGATACGTTTCGGGAACGCTTACGCTTAGAGTGCCTAAAACCAGAGTGACGACATCTCCTCCGTAATGTTGGCAACAATTCAAAACATTTAATCCGACATGTTGACAGTTTCGTTAACTTTACATTGTATTTTAGAACAAATTCAGCAGCTAGAAGTTTTATATGGAAGATCTATAATAGAACTGAAACTGGAACAAACGTATTCCCAGCAAGCCGTTCTAGTTTCATTTATTCGAACAGTTCTACTGTCAAATATAAAACTGGCATACGATGCCGTTCTATTTTTTCTATATTTGAAACACGACTAAAACACTGCTGGGGCTGCCAGTTTTCCTTGTTATAAAATTCTGATTTAAATTTTAAAACTGATATAAACTATGCATCTAGAACTAGAACACTACTGAATGTGTCCTCACAGATTGTTTGCTCGTTTGGTACAAAGCTGTCATTCCTAACGAACGACTACAGATTCCGGAGCTTCGGGACGGCTAGAAATGCCCATTTGATTCTCAACAGAGAAAGGAGAGAAATATTCCCCAAATTAGATCTTAGTGATAGGTAATTGAGCTCTGTTGGTCACATTGGTTTCCGATTGACGGTTCCAGAAGTGTCGAAAGTAGCTACCCGAAAAGCTGTAAGTGGAATCGATCGATTTCTCGACGATATCTCATAAAATACTAATGAATTTTATTACGATTAAACAAACCAATTCCGGAAATGTTGGGTGCGATTGGGTAGAAAACTCCCAATTCAAAAATTTGTGAATAATTGTGACATTGAAAGGGAGAAGGGGTTAAGTTTGTAGAAATTTAGCGCGACGTAATTACTGTTCAAATAATTGTTCCATTATTACGTAGTATCTGGCCAACTTTTTGATATTTGATATATCCATTTAATAATATCAAATTAATTATAAGTTCATTATTTTTACGTTTCGTCTTTGACTCATCAGTGCAGAGCAGTTCAAATTGAACTGCTTAGTGCTAAACTCGGCAGTTCAATTTGAACCGCTAAGCAGACGTAAAGTTTCTGCTACTTACAGAACACTTTTTGTTTTGCAACGAAGTGCAATGTCTTTTCTGACGTGCCGAACGAAAACGTGTTTTCGACTATTTCTGGCCGATGCAGGTATGGTCATTTAGGGGTTAGCCAAATTTTGTGCCAGGGCACATAACCGTTTTCATTATTTTTACGTTTCGTCTTTGACTCATCAGTGCAGAGCAGTTCAAATTGAACTGCTTAGTGCTAAACTCGGCAGTTCAATTTGAACCGCTAAGCACCAGAATTATAAGTTCTTTTTTCCGCAGGATTAAAACAACCGGTGTGATTATTTGGACTTTCGGATTTATAATTTTTAGATTATATCATTATTGTCTAATGAACGACTTTACTAGAATATACGAACTTATTTACATACAATTAGGACTGAGAAGAAAATTTTAAGCATATCACGAATGCAACGGTACGTTGAAATTAGCATCATTTGCTTTAACTTCTAGAGATTTTGCTTATTTATGACACCAGGAAATCTTTATTTTATCGTTGTCTTGGTCTCCAACGCCCACACGTGCTGTGGCCATCCGGTTCTGCCTTTGATTTTCTTACCATCGTTGCTGAAGTTCTGAAATAGACAAGTACAATAAAAAACAAAGATTATCTCGCAACCGGAAACTAGGGAACGATTTTTAAATTTCATTTCTAATGAAGAAGTAATAAAAATGGATTCGCGTTGGTTTTCAACCATCAGTTAACTGATATCTTTATTTTCCCTTTAGGCACTTGAGATAACAGTTTCAGTTGATTTTTGAAATCCTTCACCCCTTTCTCGCTGGATGATTTTGGTTTCGAGAGTGAGTGGCTATAATCGTTGCCGTCATAGTACAAAACAACTACTTTTTTGTGGTCGGCTTCGATCCCGTGGCGTCAAAACGGGAAGCGCTTTTCCGTCCGTTCTGAAAATACACCAACTGCAATGCATCGGTCGCCGCTGCAGGCCCACATACGTATTATGCAAGCCGATACAGGAACGGAGCAAGCCGAGAAGTCGAGCTTATTTGAACGCACAGCGCATCCTTTGAGCTTGCCGCTCTATTAATATATGTCAAACGATTAAGTGAACGGAGAGCAATTTGTATTATAAATGTTTAAGTGGTTTTCCCTCGATCGTTTGAGTAAGTTATTCATTGGATTAGTTCAAGTGGTTTTCCTGTAGCTTGGGAAAAAAATGTTAAGTATTTATTGGGGCTGAGCTAGTCACTAGTTGAAGAGTTTAATACATACACAATTACGATTGAGGCGCCGCTTGCACTAAGGAAATGCTGTATCAAAATAAACTCAGCGAAATTTTTTTTCTCATGCCAGTAGCTATTCGAAATTCTGACCGAAGTGTTTGGGATTAGTTATGTTTGTATTGCTAATTAATCCATGGCTAAAGGTACGTTTTACAAGGTACCAAAAATTCAAAGAATTTTTGTTTTCTTTTTCGAATCACTGTTGGAGTGTTGCTCTGCAAATACTAAGTCAATAGCAAGAATGTCAACCGGTACATTAGGATCGATATTAGCAAAATCCTGCTTATGACTGACTCCGGTACGTGGACAATGGAGGTACGGTTCATAAATATAACGAGAAAGTTGGCCTGGTCTTAAGTTATTTGTTTTTTAACCAGTAGGCTGGTGAGAAATCGTTATTTCAGGAAAATTCTGCCAAAAATTTTCTCCACACGGAAGAACTTTGCCAAGTGGTTTAGTTCTTTGTCAAATATGTCAAAAATCTTAATTTTTCCAGTCAGTAGAAACTCGTCAAGATGCTGGTATAGTTGTCTAAATAGTGTAAGTAGAATTGAATCATTCACTCATAGGTCATGGCAATGAAGATTAACCCTCACTTTATATTGACAGATTCCTCGCGGTTTTGTTTCATTTGATTTTCGCTTAAAAAAAATAGAATACTAGTCTCAGAGCAAATTAGAAAAATTCCCTCAAAGTTATCTACTTTTATAGTATCACTAACGTGATTAACATAATATTAGACTTTTGAACGGAGCCTCAGAGACCCATACTGTTATATACAAGGCTGGCAATTATCATCTTTGTACTTTATCATCACTGAGTTCAGCTCACCTGCTAATCGGTTTCACTAGAATCACTGAGCAGATGAGCGCTGAGTGCGCGTCAAATATTAGAACTGTATACTCACCTGTTTGCCTAGATCAGCTATGAGTTTCATCTCTACTACCATCATTTTGTGGAATGCATCTTAAATCATGAGGTTATATACCATTCAACTCAGCTTGACGAGATCGGGAAACCGATTGAACCTATTTAAACAAGCTTAGGCTCGTTTGAAAGCTATTATTAGCTTATTGAATGCTGAAAAATGGTTGTTACTTTCGGTTCTAAAGATATAATAGTATAGGTGATGTAACCGACTATTCGCACATTTTTCATCGGTTGAATTTTCTCGAAGATGATTCAACGAAATTTGATAAACTTATTGGCTATTTGAAAGCTAAGAATGCTAATCAAATTTAGAAGAGTTATATCGAACATTTCTCGAAGTGTTTTTATGCACTTCAATGCCTCGGAGATGAGAGATTCGATTTCTAAAGATTCGGACTCATTTGAAAGCTACTATTAGGTTATTTGATAAGCTCACAATACTAATGGCCGAGGATAGAATCTTACAAATCTCGGTTAATTTTTCAAAAGGGCAAGTGACAGTTTCTCTTGAATCACTCTCTCTTTCGATTATTGTGATGTGATTAAAAAGATTTTCTTTGATATCACTATTCTGTTTGAAAGTCGAAAGTTTCGGGTATCATTTCATGCAAAGAGTTGAGTGATAAACGTGGAAACCACTTGGTAATTAATAGAAGAGAAAGTAAACAAAGAGAAACTGTCACTTGCTTATACGCCCTTTTGAAAAATTAACCGAGAAATGTTTTAATGATACTATTTTAAAGTGCAAGGGAAAGGCATTGACAATAATGCGGATTAAGAAGGGTTGTCACTTATTGACTTAGTGATTTGCTAAGATTCACCTTCACTGAAAAACAATCGGATTAAAAGTTAGAAATGTTAGAATAATTATGGTTCTGCCATAATAGTATGGTTCTGCCATAATACACTATAGTTGAATTTGTTTATAGGAAAAAGCGTTGTAAAAACCAGAGCTAACAAAAGTCATTTTCATTGAATAAAAATAGACGAAAATGACAAGAAATTACTGTCACTCTCAGCTTCGCTTGCAAACTATTAGAACAAAATCCATGTCCAGTCAATGACATAAGAGGGACAGTAGTTTAAAAATTATGATTTTTCTTTCATTTGCTTTTTCAATCATTAGTGGTTTTCAGTGAAAATCCCATAGTATTCAGTTTCGATATTTAACCGAAGCTGTGAGAATTGAAAATGACAGAAAAAGGTGCTCGAATTTGTGTTAGTTTTGGTTTCCAAAGAGATTCTGGGATGTAATTACTTCGATTTACCATATTTTAGTCACTTTTTATAGCCAAGCGTCACAGATTTTCAATACATCGATGAAAGAATGAGAATTGAAATTCTGCTGATGCTCCCTGAAGGCGTTAGTTTGGTTTCGTCTTGTCATAGAGGAAAGAGTGACGTTGGCAATTATACTCTCTCATTTTTTCGATGAGAAACGAAAATGCTTCGTCTCTCTTCGTTTGTTTTGGTGTCGGTCATTTACGAATGAGACAGTAAAACATTGAAAATGAGACTGTTGGAATGGTTTCTTTCATTGAGAATGCGTGACAATTTCAAGCTCTGGTATAAACCGACTATCGGGTTTTCATAAAATTTTCGGGAAGTGTAAAACTACTAATAACATGGAAGAACATGAAAGCTTTCTCGGTAGCTGGCTACCCAGAGCAATCAACACATGATGATATCATCTCTACCTTTACTTCATACTTGTTTCGACACCTGAGAGAAAGTTAGTCGCATTATTCGTTTGCCTTAGCACATACATACAAATTAGCTTAAGATGCCACGTTCGTGGATTTGTCTCCACATTTAGAAATTTCTAAAGAATGCGGCTGAAGGATCCGCAGATTTTCAAGGATTTTACTTATCATCAAATGTTGAATAGACATTTTATAAAGTTGCATCTTCCGTTTTTGAAGCAGTTTGATTACACATAATTTAAAAACCTGGTTTCGAAATTTGCCCTAGCATTCCCTGATAAGAACAGTACACGGTAGAATAGCATACCGTAACGTACAATCATGGTTCTTAAACTACCATGATTCCGGAATATTGTTTAATTTCCAATCAAGAGCGCTTTGACAATCCAAAGCTTTTTAAAAAGGTTAAAATAAATATGACCTAACACGAAAATGCAGATAAATTCTATTGCATGCTTTATTTAAAACAACAAAAATCAAACAGACAGAAGCAGAATACAAGACGTTTTGAATAATAAGAAACGTACGGTACACTCTTAGAAAAAAAAATGAAATTTACGATTTTTTCTAAGTGTGTACCTATTTCTGTCGATGCGTTCAACAACACGACAGGGTCGGAATTATTATTCTGGTAAATGTGTACATTGTTTTGTTGGAATTTCAAAAATCGAATCAAATACATCGTATTAGATAAATAACACTGTTTGTCATCACATTGTTGAAATTCACCTCATGCGACATTACGTTGTGTTCAATGCATCTCAGCATTCACATCAATCCTCGCACGTCGTTTAAATGTTACGTTTATAGCTGTTATATTACAAAACTTAACTTGAAGAGTGATAAACAGCGATTTCAATGTAACACAACAATCCTTTTTTGCTGTATAACGATAACCTTATAATTGAAGTTCTTAAGTGGAAAAATAATATGACTTCTGTACTACAATTTTACCTTTAAAAATTAGATAAAATAAACGAACAATTCATGCAGAAAATCTGTACCCATACACTCTTAGAAAAAATGAAATTTACGCTTGACGTAAATTCAAGCAAGCCGTAATATCTTCGGTGATGACACAATATTACATCTTCTAACATGTATAAATAAATTTTGTGTCTGTATTGATGTAAGCTTCAGCAAAATTAACTGTGAAGTGAATGATATGACTTATCTTTACATGCAATTTGGAATGTAAGAGAATCACGACGCTCCTTTTATATGCATCTATAGAGATGTAATTTTTTCTAAGTGTGTAGACATCGATAAACTCAATTAAAAAACCGAATGAACGAATGAGGTGAAACTATTTATCGCAGTCAAACACACATGACAAGGATCACGTGTTGAAGGAATTTTAAACATTTCTGTTGAGTCTTTTACTCTGATTTACACGCAAAATTAAAGGAGCGGCTTCAACAAAATGTTCGTGAGTGCTAATGAATTCAAAACAATTCAAATAGTTCGAGTCTTTGCTGTCATTTTTGTTGCCACGTTCTGCCTTCACAGTAATCCCATCTGGTATATTACTGCCTCACCAAGATGATGATGTGACAAATGGAGCTGCAATCCATCCGTGCGTTGGGCGCATACGGTCGGTTCGTGTTTTTATGGCATTGTGACAACATTCCTCACTTCACAACACGAAACTGGTTGAATTTGGCTACCTGTTGGTTTACTTCAATTAAACAAGAATTTTAATTCGGTTAATTAACAATTTCCATTTGGTCGTGTGACTGTGATCTATGGTTTGAAAAATAGATGTAAATAATTTTGAAGAATGTTCATTGTTTACTGTTTATTTTACTGATTCATTATTGTTCATTTCTGATTATTCTAACGTAATCCTTAGATTCTCAATATCAAATAAGATATTTTCGATGTGGCACCTTGGACATCCACACACTTAGAAAAAATCATGTAAATTTACGTATCGATAGATGCACACTAAGGGAGCATAAAAATTCATTATAATTTACAACCCAAATCTGATCCAAATGAAACGTGATTGATCTGAATTTGACATCGAAACTGTTGTAAAATTCAATTTTATAGGTTAATAGATGTAATGATCTGTCACCTTCTAAGATCACAGACAGAGTTAGCGCAAGAATCTTAGCCGAGCTGGTGACTGACATTAGCAGGCCAAAAGCGGAAAACATACTTGCAAAAAAACAAAGGGTGAGAACACAAATGAGAAATTTGGTCAGCTTTGACTCTGACAGAGTCCCTATTAAATTGCTATAGGTACATTTCCCGCTTTGGTCAGCACCAACGGCATGCTTGGATTCACGTCATGTGTGAAGCAAGAACGGCGTTAGACTGGCATAACTGCTAGCGTTAGTTTCTATCGATGTCGCATATTTTTTGGAACGAAACTAGAGTAATTAGTTAAGAAAAAAAAATCAATTTGGGGAAAGCGCTATTTCTATTCTTCAATTAATAAAAAAAGCTCGTGTCTTAGGTTTCTTTTTCTCTCCTAAAAACTAATTCACAAATTAACGAAAAAACACTTCTCTGCACTTTTTGAGATCAAACCAAAAGGTTTAGCATTACGTATTGATGAGTCCATCAGATTTTGAATAATCGAATAAAAATGTACAATAAATTTTATTCTATAAACTGTGAAGATACTATAAGTAATAGAATTTATATAATTTTATATTTCACTGTTCAAGAATAAATGAAGCAATTGTTTTTGTGGAATGTTTGGCTAAATTCCATTATTTTTCTTGTTAACATACAGGACCACTCCCTTTTTTGACAGTGGAAAAAAAATTAACATTTTACACACGTAAAAAATCTTTGTTTTGGTAACGTTCCATTAAATTGAACTTCATTGTTAACTATGTACTATATTGTCACACTAAAAATAATTGTATCAAAACGACAATATTCCGTTCGGGTAGCCATGTTGATACACATGCTATTCTGGGATGTGATTGGGCACAATTTAAAAATCATTCGATACCGAGTGGCGAAAAACTCAATTGTTTCGGCTGCTGTAGTTAGCTCCGAAAGGGTTTTGACATATAACACCTACAATGAAAACCAATATTGAAGTTTTATCGTTCAAAACACAAAAGCGATGAAATTGCCAATACACTTTGAATCAGAAAAGTATTAATTTGGTAGCATTTCATTAAAAAAAGATAGTTTTAAAAATGAGATACGATACTTTTTCAAATTTTATACCGATTAATGTTGAAAGACTTGAAAGCAAGATGGTTTAATAAAATTTAATTTTGATCAGCCTCCCACCATTTGGAAGCCATAAGTCCACTAATAAGTACTCATAGACTGAAAAAAAAACAAGTTGTAAAACAAGAATTAGCTCACTTAGACAGCACAATGCGCATATCCCACGTTTATACAAGCTTCCGGTAGTTACATCCATAGTTAGTTCTAAAAAATTCAAACAATGTGAGAAAAATAAGATAAATACTTGCACAGTTTGTATAATTTAAAATGCGGGAAAACGAAACACAAGATCTTCTTCCCAAATAAAATAGCTGCCGGGCAAGGGATGCAACCCTTTACACATGCCAAATCAGCGCTATTTCGGCAAAATCAACACCAAAATGAGACCAAGATAATGACTAAAATATGGGAACAGTTCGTGATTTTCTACCACGACAACGCTTGGACACATGTTGAGGCCCGGTCAAATCGTAGGGCACAGGAATTTCTGCCTAGTCGTGGTCCCAAGCGACTTGTACATGGATTGATCGATTGTACCGAAATACGTTGCACCTCAGTTAAGGCAAGCAAGAATCAGCTTGATACGTTTCTTGAACTCAATTACTGTAGCAATTTTTTGACCAGACTTCACAGATTGGAAAGCTTTAATGTTTGCGGAAGTCTTAAATTTTGACATAAAACCACGATCTTTCTTTTTACAACTAATGTGATATATTAGTGTTAAGATTTTGCTAATACATGCCATATCTCACGATCCGGGAAGATGCAAAGAATTTTTTATCTATTGGATAAAAAAAAGTGAGCAGAGAAACTAAAATCATTTTGAATGCTTTATTACGCATAGATATAAACAGATAAGTTGCATGAGTAAAGTTTCATTTTATTTATATGTGAAAGATGTCAGTATGACGATCAAAAACATTATTTACATCGTTTTATGAAAACTGGATGGAGCTCTGGAGATGGAGGTATTTATTCCACACGCATGCGCTACTTCTCCCTTTCTTATGCTTGAGAAGAGGTGTCGTAAAAGTGGGCGTAACCCTACATTTCATTTTATATATTAATACTTTTTGGAGAGGTTTTTGATTTTCATATCACTTCTATGCGTGTACCACAACAAGACTCCGTGGCGCAACGGTAGCGCGTCTGACTCCAGATCAGAAGGTTGCGTGTTCAAATCACGTCGGGGTCAAAATGTTTATTTTTTGTTTACGGATATCAAAATTAATACTTGAGCTATCGAATGTTAACATATTTGTTGAACTCTGGAAAAAAAAAAGTTATTGCCCCGAGTGAGGATCGAACTCACGACCTTAAGATTATGAGACTTACGCGCTACCGACTGCGCTATCGAGGCTTCAGTTGGTGGGGGAATTCCAATTAGGTAATAAAAACTTTCGTAACACAACGCGCTTCAATTCATCGTATTTTCGACTTCGTTCCGAAAGGGGGTGGATATTCTACAGCCCTTTTTCGAGATTAGCATGAATTCAATAGCTGGTGTGTGTTAATTGACACTTGGTGTTTTGTGGCAATTTTAATAGCGCAATTGGGAAAACCTTTTAGATAATTGACGAAACGGCGAGGGGTGCAAATTTTCCCACCAATGTTTTGACATTTGATGTCAGCGCTAGGTGGAATCACAATAAAAGCACAAGTGTCATATAACTCAATTACAGTACATTAGAGTAATTTCGTAACCACTATATTAAGTAAGCATCCCACGAAATGGGATTTTAATTTATTGCATCTCTCGAAACCAGATCATCCCTCCGAGATGGAAGCGAGTTCTTCCTAGCTGCACAAAAACCAGACCCCAAGTCAATAAAGATAATGATTCAATTATGAGTATTGTGACTAGTGGTGGTTGGGGCAAATGTTGATCGGATAGTTACCAAGGGACTCCCACCACTCGAGACTGTTCTATTTTGGTTAACGATGAAAGTGAATGAGTATTTCTGTTTTTGTGAAACAGTGCATTGTACCGTAACTTACGTTCATCATATTCTTTTGAGCCCTTCGTTCTGCGTTGATCTTCCTAGACGAGGGAACCAGTTCCGCTCGGAAATCACAGGATGGATCTTGACTGCCATTCACAACTGCCAGTAGATGTGCGATGTATGAAATTGCTAGCCGCAAGGTTTTAATCTGTATGGTATGGTTTTGGGTGTTGGTTACACAGAGAAACCCACGAATATATGTATATCAACTACCAACCTTGGACAATTTGGTATCGTTCGGAACGTTTGGAATTCGGTCCCGAAGCGAGGTGTACGCGGAGTTGATGCTCTGGGTGCGTCGACGTTCCTTTTTGTTGGCTGTATTACGTCTCTTCACTACCCGTACTACCGGTTGGCTTCCGGTCACCAGAGGACTAGACCCGTTGATAGACGACAACGAACACCCATTACTGCTGGTGGTTGTGGTTGGTGTGGCACCGTAATAGCCTTCATCGCACATGTAGCCTGGAAAAGTGAAGTTCAAATGATCTTTTGTAGTTAGAGGGCCGAAATACGTATAGTGAATTGTAAATGCATTGTATTTCAGAATATTTCATAGCTCGACCGCAAGCCATTTCAATAATTGATGTATAAAAGATGCTTGTTGGCCGGTATCACCAAAAAAAAACGCGTGATATACACTTCCCAAAACACCAGTCTTCACTCACTACTCACTCCTCATCATCCAGACAGTATCAGTTCACACTGCTTACGCACGCCCCTCGTTATATTCAAACTATAACCAAAGATAAACTAAAGATAGAATAGTCTATGATTTTTCATATACCGTTCAAATAGGACCCCTCGATGAAATCGGTTCTCCGTCAGTTGCAGTACAATTATTATTTGAAACAAAACAACAAACATTTAAAATTAATCTTATGTTGCAATATGAAAGAAATCGCGGTATTTTGCTGCATATCGAGTGCATGTTGAAAAAGGAACGTAAAAATCAATTAGAATTATTACTAAGAATCTATTTGATTTGTTATATTCTTATCTTACGAGGCATTAAAGTGAATGGAAGTAACAAAATATTGTGTGCGGTATGTTTACAACCTTCCAAACTTGTGTTGTTGCTATGGAATTTTACCGTCGTTTTCCCAAAGATTACAATGTTCCATACAGTCCATCAAAAATGTTGGATCAATTACCGTGAACCAGTGAATTTGGTAATAATCCAATTTTGTTGACCCTTCGTTTTTTTATCACCCTATGAGGCCAGAACCGGATATCAAGTCCGGATGAAAATTGATAGCCTTGACCTGTGAAACTTTGACATCTTTTATTTGAACCGAAGTTTTTGAATATCAGTATAGTCTCTTAATAAAAAAAAAGCTATCTAATAATGTTTCAATTTTTACAACATTTTTAACTCTTCTCAATCCATACATGAAAAGTATTTATCCATTGTTGGATATGATTTTTTCCTAACTGTCGAATTTTTCGGTATATGAAAATAATTATCTAATAAAGTTCTTCTTAGCAGTATTACCAGGGCCGCCGAGAGAGCAGGGGGAAAGGAAGAAATACCCTTCGGCCCGACTTTTTAGGGGACCCGGAAATTAGAAGATTCAAAATTACTTTTTATTCCAAATCAAAATATCGATACTCGATACAAATTTTGCTTGCAAATTATTTTGGTAACATAATGTATTTAAAAATCTCTTGATTCGATTATAAGTGCAGTAAAACTTCATTCAATTCAATTGAAACTGAATGTGGAACACATTGACGATCTCTCCACTGCAGTAAACTTCACTCTCTGACACACACAATGTTTACTGACGGCCTCAGTTTAATCACCGTCAATTGATCTCTTGAAGTAACAAAATATCTCTTTCAATAGTGTGAGAGCGGCCTTCAAATGAGGTTCATGTAAACATTCGAATTGGTTCAAGATAATAGATGAAAGACTAATCAGATAACTGAAATATCAATCACAGAACACACATAAATTAATTGTTTCCTCCTTCAGTTTTCATTTTTAATACTTTACTCCATTTATAATTCTATTCGTTCGAACTTGCTTACTACCAAGAGCGAAGGCAATGAGGGAGCTACACTACTTGGCACTCGAAACTGAGCAAGCAAAACGTCAAATGACTAGGTACGATTATTCAACTGACGATGAATTCCGGGAGCTTCACTTGAAAATGACAGCAAAAGTCAAATGAATTAGTAGGGATATGCTGGCGGTCAGTGGCCATAAATTTCATTTTCATCTTATATTATTCGATTGAAAATGAAATTTTACCGCACTGATTCCCATACTCACAATGTGTTTTAATTCTCATATTTAGGGGCCCGTAATATTGCAGTCTCCTCGAGCCTGAATTTTCTTTCGGCGGCTCTGAGTATTACCTTTGACAACTGAGATAGTAACAACAGAATTGTTAGATTTTGACTAAGACAAAGGTTTCTACTAATTCGCTAAATGGTTCCCAGCCCAAATAATTCCTATCTTTCCATCTTAACAAGAAAAGTTGACGCATAAATATGTTTTGGTGAAAAAGGAGGGTATCCATATCTAAAATTGTTGGCGCTGCAACCAGGTCAGGCCTTTTATTGCGATGTGGCATCTGACCTTTTCTGTTGAAAACGAAACCGCCGTTTCACAAGGCTACACAGCAAAAAAAAAATGAAATTTACAGGTGACGCTAATCCACATATGACACAATTTATATGAACGTAATCCGTGAATCGACTGAATTTTACAATAATGATTTAAATATACGCCAAACATACCTCGCCTCTAAAGCAAACGTGTAAATTTACATGTTTTAGCACCTAAAAATATGTCAGAAGGCATTAAATATAAGATAGATTTACTGTAATATTGAGTCATTTTTGACGCTCATATATGTCGGCCTCAGATGACGTAAATTTACACGATTTTTTCTTGGTGTGTAGTGAAAAATTCTAACTGTCACTAAGATACTTCCAGAGTGGGGCTACCCTGCAAACTGTCTTTGGCGAACACTTTTTCACAATTTTGATCACAATATTTTAATTCATCTAACTTGGTAACCTTTATCCGTTACGAAAAGACCCGGGCTTTAGAGTATAAGGCGCTAGTCTCGTAAGCTACACTCTACAAATCATGTAAATTTTCGGCTGTATAGATGCACATAAAAGTAGCGTAGCAGTTCACTTCAATTTACAACTCTAATCATGTGAAGATTCGTCAGCAAATTTAGCTGAAGTTCACATCGAAACAGACTCAAACATTATTTTTACATGCTAGTATATGTAATATTTTGTCAACTCCCGAGAAATTAAGGCATGCTTGAATTTACGTCTAGCGTAAGTTTCATTTTTTCTAAAAGTGTATTTATCGTTTGTTTTAACTTACCCTGAATGTAAATTCGAACATTACGAATTTTCCTGTGTGATGATTAAATTTTTCATTTATCAACATGTGAAAATAAATTCTGTGTCTGTTTCGATGTCATCTACTGCTAAATAAGATGTGAAGTTAACTAACATGATTCAATTTTACGTGAGTGAATTACGACGTTGCTTACATATAGCACTACACTCGTCGAAACAATTCTACTTACATTTGACGTAAATTCAAGTATGCCGTAATTTTGTGATGACAGTGTATTATAGCTTTTAATATGTAACCATAAATATTGTGCCTGTTTCGATGTCAACTTTAGCTACACTAGTTGAGAAGTTAATGATATGATTTATTTTTACTTACTTCAAGATGTAAATTTAAGTGAATTGTGATGCTCTTTTTATGTGCATCTATAGAGATGAAACTTTACACGATTTTTTCTATGGGTGTGGCAATGCAATGATTCTGTAAGCCGAAATTCGACAGCAAAGTTTGTTGAAACAGAATGGTGCAATTTCAAGGCACGTTGTTTCATCAATTTTGTATATTCTAAAATTAACTAGACAATGCAACGTCAGACATCGTCAACTGGACTGTAACTGGTATACACAACGAAAAAATCATGTGAGTTTACGTATCAATAGACACATAAAAGGAACGTCATGATATTCTTAGATTTGCACCCAAAAGCATGTAATTATTGATCGTTTACAGCTTATCTAACTGAAACTCCAACTTACGTTGTAATGGATATAATGTTCTGTTATTGTTTCAGATGATTGCATGTACGTAATGCGTAATTTTCTTTTTTTCTAAGAATATAGATTTGAATTTCCTTGAAAAAGGTTTACACTAAAGACCGATACGTCGAATAATACACAACATTCCTTTCTATCATAAGACTGAAATAGTCACGTTTTCTTGAATAATTACAATAGTAAGTAATAATTACGTATGACGTGGCGGCATCTGCTGGGAATTTATGAACATGGCGTCACGCTGATACGCAGCCGCCGCTGCTAAAGAATGGTCTAGATTCGCCGATTTTTTATTCTGGATCGGCGCACAGCATATTTTTATTGAATTTGACCGAATGAACTGATCGTTTGAAACATAAATAAAACTATTACAATTTTAAATGTCGGTAGCTATTGGGCAATTGCAATCGCTAGAGAAACGCAAATAATATGATTTACAAAAACAAAATTATTTCTTTCAGAAATGCTAAATAAAACATAGTTTGCTACTTGTTTTAATCAAAATTCATTAGATTTCTTGCATAATTAGGTTTTTTACCGTCACTGCTAACCTTAATCGGATGAACACATTTTGAAAGTTCAGCGGTACTGCTTGTAAACAGACTTTTTTTGTTTGTTTGTCGACAAAGGGAACATTCACGGTCCATATCGCCTAAATAGAGTTTTAAAACATTTGTTAACGATTCGATACGGTTCGTTTCAGAGATTTATCAAATAAAAGTGGCTAGTTGTGAAGTGTAAAGATCATTTGTGACGTCAGAATAACAAATCTAATAGTGTAACAAGTAGATCAATAAGTTTCCGGTCTGACAGACAGACTAATTAAAAATACCGCTAGAACGCTAGATCAGAGACATCTTTCAGGCGCCACCTGTCAAATTTTCATGACAGTCGGTTTATTAATGTGTTAGTTAGTGTGCTTTCAGTGGCGCTACTTTTGAAAAACTAGTAACAATGGAGATGAAACCTGTTCTAATCCACCTAGTGATTTTATGATACCTTTCTCATATTACTCATACTTTCATAAAGATTACGTTAAACTTTCCATTCAATCTTAAGTAAAAACAAGCAAGTTTGTTAGGGCATAAACTATTATAACCTACAAATCAAAACATTTTTGAATAACCAAATTTAGAAGATTTTTTTCCATTTTGTTCATCGTTGCTCTAAACCCAAACTGTTTTGGGTCATGGACCCCTTTACTAAAATTAACTTAGGCCTCAGACCCCCATCAACAAATTCCTTTGAAAATTAAATTTCTTGCTTTTTTAATATTGATGTAAAATACTTACTAATTTCTGCGGATGGTCAAATAAACAGCACTTTTTTAGTGTAAATATTTTAAATAACTTATATCAAACAATAGGGGGTCGATTTCTAGACCTCGTCGACCCCCATAGTCAGTTTTCATTTACGTCGACCCCCGCATAAAGGATATCGACCCCAAGGGGTCTATATCGACAACTTTGGGAACCCTCTAAATGATGGTTTTAAATTTCGAACACACTTTACCCTGTAGCTCCGGAACCGGAAATAGGATCCGGATAAAATTCAACAGTAGTATATAGACCTTTTATTTGAGCCAATGATTTTGAAATTCGGTTCGGTTATCACAGAGAAAATTAAATGTGTTACGTTTTGAAGTTTTTGGCCTGGTTCTTTCGGAATCGGAAACTGGAGTGGGTATAGTCGAAGTCGTTTTGTTTGGCCAGCAACTGATATTATTTTCTAATTTAGACAAAAAATCCCCGTTTTGCTTCGTTGCTCTGACTGACGAAGGTTTTTGACCACTATTATCGGTATTTCGGGAACCGGGAACTAAACACGAATGTATCATAAAGTTTTTTGATCAATAATTAATAAGACGTATACAACATAAGTTTTACATGGCTAGTTCAAAGGATTTTTTTCGTTTTCACAATGTTATGTCTAGAAACACGCTCTCAAAATGAATATTTTGCTACCCACAACCGTGTAATTTCAGAATTGAAATCCAGGTTTGTGAAAATCGGTTCAGCCATCTGCGAAAACATTAAGGGCTTATTTTATGCAATTTCTAGCACATATCACCCTGTATCGGTATGAATTTTAAAAACTCATCATCTGTAATTCCAGAATCGGATAAAATTCACCAATTTTGTATGGGACCTTAAGTCCGGATTTGTATTTTGTATGGGACCTGAATGTTTGGTTTTGAAGTTCAATTTGGAGAAAATGATCGAGAAATTTTGAGAAAATGATTGAGTTTTGAGAAACGATTCGATATTGGAACCGGAATTCTAGAATCGGTGTAGCCAAAATCAGTTAAATTCACCTGAGGAGTGTGTAGACATCTTTGAGAAATTGTAGTGCGAATTAATATTTTTGGGTACATTCCGAATCCAAAGACGAATACCGCTTAAACTGAAATAAATTTATTTGGTAATCGACTATTCAAATCCGCCAACCCGATAAACCTGATTAATTTATGTGAAATGAACATTTTTATACTAATCACCCTGTATCTCCTAAACCAGAAGTCGGATCTGACTAAAAAGTAAGAAGTTTTATAGGATTTTAAGACCTCTCATTTGAATCATAGTTGATTCTTAGATTTCATTTGAATCTTAGATCGGTTTAGCCATCTACGAGAAAAATGAATTGCATTATTTTAATTTCGTTTCACATATCATCCTGTGGTTCCGCAATCAGAAGTCAGATCCAAACGTAATTCAGGAACCTTGTTTGGGAGTATACGACTTTTCATATGAATCTGAGTTTGTAGAGTTTGTAGTTTAGCCATCTCCGAGAAAATTGAGTGAAATTATTTGTCACACCCACATTTACTGATCTCGACGGACTGATTCGAAAGGTATATGGGTGTTATGTTTTTCCAGCATTTATTGCTGTAATTAGCTTAAAACAATATAATTATGGAATTGCTTTCAACTCGAAAATTTTGCCATCATCTGGTTTACATATTCGAACGATTATGTTGCCAAAAACGAAGCGTGCTAAAATCGGTCCGAGGCAAATTGTCATGAAAAAGGATGCTGTACACAGTCTATTTGGTACTTAGAAACAATTGTATGTAACAGTATAAAAAATCGTGTTTCCCAAGCATTGTTTTGTCATACAGCGCTCAAAACTCCTACTGCTGGAATAGGGGGAAAAGTCGCTTATACAAAAATAACGATATCTCCGTTGAAAATGGACGGATTTTAGCAATCTATGGCTTGTTGGATTGCTATTACCGTGCGGAATCTAAGTATAGAAACATATTCTGTTTTCAAGGTCAAATGTGACAGATACTGTCAAAAAACTGAAAGTTTTGACATAAAACTTCGTATAACTCAAAAAGTAAACATCCGATCTTAAAACCATTCAATAGCGTTCTGGGTGACGGGAGACCTTTCTTTTGCGATTAGTTTGATCAAAATCGGTCCAGCCATCTCTGAGATCTCGACCTCTTAGTTGACAACACACACACACACACACACACACACACACACACACACACACACACACACACACACACACACACACACACACACACACACACACACACACACACACACACACACACACACACACACACACACACACACACACACACACACACACACACACACACACACACACACACACACACACACACACACACACACACACACACACACACACACACACACACACACACACACACACACACACACACACACACACACACACACACACACACACACACACACACACACACACACACACACACACACACACACACACACACACACACACACACACACACACACACACACACACACACACACACACACACACACACACACACACACACACACACACACACACACACACACACACACACACACACACACACACACACACACACACACACACACACACACACACACACACACACACACACACACACACGGACATTTGCTCAGTTCGTTGAGCTGAATCGATTGGTATATGACATTCGGCCTCGGAAAATTTTTCGAAAGTTTGAGCGAATTCTATACCTATTTTTTATATATAAAAAAAAGGTAAAACAGAAGGAACGCCGTTGGAAAAAAATGTATTGCTCTTCAAGTTGAGTACATTGATGGATAATATCGAGTTTTGGAAAAAAAATCGTGGTTTTCTTTATCAGGCGGGGAACTTTTTGACCGGTGTGTTAGGTATACTAATAATCAAAATTTCTATTGAATTGGTTTCAACTTCTCTGTTTCGGAGATATTCGGTTATTTTTTATTTCAAAATAATTTTCAAAAAACAGGACGAATGTACTTACTGGTCTTATCATACCCGACGGAACAGTAAACCTGCTGACCGTGCTGGTGAAGATGATACTGGTTACCGAACGGGGATGATTCCGGTCCTGGTTGCGACGGGAGTACGTTCTGGCTTGGCGAGTATTCACCTCTGTCATCGTGGGATTCGTTGGAACTGCAGGGCGAGCCCCAGTAGCCTTCCTCGTCCAGGGGCAGCACGTGAGTGCCTGCGGAGTACGGCGGGAAAGAAAAATAAATTGTCGGTGAAAAATACAGTGTTAGAATTCGGAATGTTCTTCCTCATACATGTATCGTATCATAATGATTTGTTTATGAACTGACTGCCGGCAGCCGGATGAAGAAAGGAACATAAATTTGTGTCTGTTTACATGGAAGCTTGACTAAACAAAACTGTAGCTCAGCGTGAATTACAAACGAATGGGAACATCGGAGAAAGTCGAAAGCGTCGAGTCGAGTAGAAGGATCAAATACTCCTTTTGCTCGACGAGAGGCTTTAGGACTAATTACACGTTTGGCAGCATGGCACTTGATGACACACAAGGGAATTTGAATTTGAAGTCATATCCTTGTAGCACTTGACTGTATTTATGTTGAATCGACACTTCCTGCTTCATGAACTTAAAACTTGTTTGCGTACAAGAAGAATCTCATTCGTATGATGAAATAGAGATAATTGAATATCAGCTCTATATCGAATATCGTTTTTTTTCACTACACAGAAACATAAACCACCAGAAAAATTTGCCTACCAGCTGTAAACTCACGACTAAACTTTATTACACCTTTCTTCTCTATAAATAACAACTCATGAATGTGTTACTGCTATGAAGTTGTGTTTAAACCCTATCCCGAAGTCTCTGTTTACTACACGCAGTGATTTTTTGTATACACTATCAAAGCATTTATTAAGAGTTTTATTACTAGTTTTCGATAAACAAAAAAAATCTCTCCGAAATGTTCTAATACGTGTACTTGATGATATGATGAAAGATGCAACCGTGAGTAAACTTCAAGGCTGAAAACGCAATGGGATTTTTCATCAGCAATTTTCTGGTCGTTTTTTTTTTGGACCAAACTTTCGTGTGTTAGCACGTGTTGGGACCAATCGTAAATTGAAAATAATAGCACGAGTCTCAGTTTTTTTTTAATTATGACTACACTACGATCAATTCTTTCTTCTGTTTTTCTAACATCATTTATTGACGGAATGTCAAAAATGTGTAATAGGCTAAGCTATACATGAATGTTTGAAAGCAAAAATCGGATAAGTCGGGAAAAACTTTGATCTAAACCGGATAGAAACATTTGTTTTGGAAGAACCAGTTAAAGTTTTTTTTTGTTTTCGGGTTCTTAGTTATGCTCGCTGAGTTTGAAATTGACCTTTAAGGAAAATATTGATAAACAATCGGTTTTCAACTACGTTGTACGATTTTAGAAGGAATGTCCAATCAAAAAAAAAATTTCGATCATCAGAAACAGATGCCTCCGATAAATATAGCGTATAATGCTTCTCGAAAAAAAAAAAATGAAGTGGAGAATGTTACTTTAACTTAAAACTTTATTGCAGGATTCGACCTCTATTTCAGATGATAATTCTTTATTCTTATCAGTGTTGGAAAGTAATAAAACAAAATAACAGTTCATTTGTTAATTTTGAAATTTTGAGAGATTAAAGAAAATAAATTATTTAAATTATACACTCTTAGAAAAAATGAGACTTACACTTGACGTAATTTCTTACACTTGACGTAATTTCTTAGAATGATGATGATGATGTTAATTTCAGCAAAACTAGCTGTGAGGTTGATGATATGATTAATTTTTACACGCATTGAATTGTAAATTATAGTGAATAGCGACGCTCCTTTCATGTGCATCTATAGAGACATAAATTTAGATTATTTTTTCTTAGTGTGTAGCTTCACAGTGAGCGAAACAAAAACAATAACATATTTTTCTCGGATATTTCCTGACGGAAGTAAAATAATCCATTCTGGACAAAATTTATAGCATGACATAAGAAACATAGAGTTCTTTCGAATTTTATGTGGGTATGAGATCTTAGATGATTTTACAGCCTTTTTAAACATACTTCAAAATAATATCAATAAGCCAATTTCTGCTTCAGAACTTGATTGCGATAGTTAAACTTTAAATCTTAATCAGTTGTTCAGTGCGCTGTAGAAGTTCATTTGTACACACTTAAATTTTATTGCTGAATCTCGACAAAAAAATGCCGAGATTTGCACAGCCGAGTACTCGGCAAAATGAGAATCTCGGCAATCCTCAATTTGTTAACTGTCAATTATTGCCGAGCTTGTCAGTTTGCTGTTATTTCGGTAAAGGCGATCAGGATTGAATCATGAATTGCGAGTCATTAGTAGTTGAACATACAAAGGATTTTACTTTATTATTGAATGGAATGAATATCCAATAAACTAAAGTTGGGAAGAGCAGGTGTTTTATTAATGTTTATCTTAATTCAGCATACAAAAAGAGCACGGTCAAAGACAATTATTTCTAGTGCTTCTCAACGCCACTACCTGGAAATAAACAGATCCTTTGTGAATAATGTAATGATTCTGAAAAGAACCGATTAGCGGAATATCCAAAGTTCAATGTTGGGTATTTTTTGTCATCATTTATTTATATACATAAAAGCAAAACTTCTGTGCCAGGACTGAATCCTGGAACTCGATTCAAGAACTAAGATCGACATCTGGGAATGGATCAGAATTCAGTTGCAAAGCTAAGGTTCGGAATCCAAATCAAGCAATCTGGTTATTAATCTACACGGGTAAAAATCTATTACCGGTACCATAATTTTTCAATCAGGAAATCATAAACCATGCCTTCTCATGAAATTTCATGAGCAAAATGATTGATATCATGAAAATTTTCATGAAAGATGTGTTATTGTTCATGATATCAATCGTTTTGATCATGAAGTCTTAACTTATTATTCACGATAGACATTATTTATGATTTCATGATTTTAAATCATGGTTCTGGGAATAGATTGTTATCCGTGTAGCCTTAGAATTATGAAACTGAACTCTTTTTCAGAATCCTGGTTCCGAATTTAGTTCTAGAACTGAGTTGTAAACTTGAATTCCGAACCTTAATAAAGTAATTCAGTTCCAAAATCTAGCACCAGAATCCATGTTCCGAATTCAGTCCAAACATGCAAGCTCTAAATTCGGGAAATGAATTCTGAAATTGAATTTATGAATTGAATTCAGAAACTGAATTCAGGAATTAAAATTCAGGCTTGGAGTTAAGATCTAATATTTAGTTCCAGTTGTGGTTCCAGAGTTCAGATTTAAAATTTATATGCTGAATTTTGTTTATGAATTCTGAAATTAAAATCCTACATCACAATTTCATTTATTTCTAATTTGAAACATGACAGTGAATACATTTACAGAAAATATGGAACAGATTTTGAACCTTCGCGTTGAGACCATCAAGCTCGAGTTTTATTTTTGACAGTTCTTAATTATACCTGTTATTTTTGAACAGATATCCATCACAGCGTTGTGTGCTCTTCGAATTTTTTTAAGCTATTTTGTAAACAGTACCGCTGAACTGTCACGGATGAATGATTCTTCATTTGTGACGTCACGATAGAAAATCTAATTATCTGATAGCGACAATGGCATAGAATTATTTTAATTGTTATTGGTCGAATAATTTAGAAATTATAATATAACATGTTTCTTTCTCTAGCTTATAACTTTTTCTTCTCACTTCAATATCATCGAAGCATCGGTGGTTCAGTGGTAGAATGCTCGCCTGCCACGCGGGCGGCCCGGGTTCGATTCCCGGCCGATGCAAGCGTCTTTTTTTGTTTTACACTCATCTCAATTCATCGTATCCTTCTATGTATGGTAATGCGGCGGAGGCTGCTGCTGGTAAACCAAATTTCATTTTTAGAGGGGGAGGTAGGGGAGATATAATTGACAGGTTTCAAAAATTTTAGGTTTTTTTACCTTTTTTACCTTTTTTTATATATATAAAAAATAGGTATAGAATTCGCTCAAAATTTCGAAAAATTTTCCGAGGCCCGGAGGGCCGAATGTCATATACCAATCGATTCAGCTCGACGAACTGAGCAAATGTCTGTGTGTGTGTGTATGTGTGTGTGTCTGTATGTGTGTTGTCAACTAAGAGGTCGAGATCTCAGAGATGGCTGGACCGATTTTTAACAAACTAGTCGCAAATGAAAGGTCTCCCCGTCACCCAGAACGCTATTGAATGGTTTTGAGATCGGATGTTTACTTTTTGAGTTATACGAAGTTTTATGTCAAAATTTTCAGTTTTTTGACAGTATCTGTCACATTTGACCTTGAAAACAGAATATGTTTCCAGACTTAGATTTCGCTCGGTAATACCTATCCAACAAGCCATAGATTGTTAAAATCCGTCCATTTTTAACGGAGATATCGATATTTTTGTGTAAGCCTTATTCCAGTAGAAGGAATTTTGAGCGCTGTATGAAAAAGCAATGCTTGGGAGCAACATAAAACACGATTTTTTATACTGTTACATATAATTGTTTCTAAGTACCAAAAAGACTGTGTACAGCATCCTTTTTTATGACAATTTGCCTCGGACCAATTTTAGCACGGTTCATTTTTGGCAACATAATCTTTCGAATATGGCATATGTAAACCAGATGATACCAGCATTGTCGAGTTGGAAGTAATTCCATAATTATATTGATTTGAACTATTTACAGCAATAAATGCTGGAAGAACATGACTTCCATATACCATACGACTCAGTTCGTCGAAATCAGCAAATGCGTGTGTGACAAATAATTTCACTCATTTTTCTCGGAGATGGTTAAACCGTTTTCTACAAACTCAGATTCATATGAAAAGTCGTATACTCCCAAACAAGGTTCCTGAATTACGTTTGGATCCGACTTCTGATTGCGGAACCACAGGATGATATGTGAAACGAAATTAAATAATGCAATTAATTTTTCTCGTAGATGGCTGAACCGATCTAAGATTCAAATGAAATCTAGTAATCATCTATGATTCAAATGAGAGGTCTTAAAATTCTATAAAACCTCTTACTTTTTAGTCAGATCCGACTTCTGGTTTAGAAAATGCAGGGTGATTAGTATAAAAATGTCCATTTCACATAAATTAAAGGTTTATCGGATTTGCAGATTTGGATAGTCGATTATCAAATAAATTTATTTTTAGTTTGAGCGGTATTCGTTTTTGGATTCGAAATGTACCCCCAAATTTTAATTCGCACTACAATTTCTCAAAGATGTCTACACACTCCTCATGTGAATTTAACTGATTTCGGCTACACCGATTTTAGAATTCCGGTTCCAGTATCGAATCGATTCTCAAAGCTCAATCATTTTCTCAAAAAAGACCAAATCGAACTTCAAAAACAAAAATTACAGGACTTAAGGTCCCATACAAAATCGGTGAATTTTATCCGATTCTGGAATTACAGATGATGAGTTTCATGTAAATTGTTTGGCGTAATAATTTATGGCCATTCGAATCATTTTGGGCTATGCTAATTCCTGAATACCGGCTCTGGAAGTACCATAAATAATGACGAAAAACTCTAAAGTGGAACTTACTTCGACATCTCATGGAATGTTCAATCGATTGTCACACGTTAAGATTGAAATTCGATATGTTTTGCAGTTTCGGCATTACAGGGTAATGAGTGATTAAAATCTCAATTTGCCGTTTAAAACGACGATAATTAAAATATTGTCATGAGAACTAAAACACCGAAGAATATCCATGCAAAAACACATGCGTATTGATAAAAAAGGTATCATCTCACTGCTAGGTGGATTAATCACGTTTTTTTTATGAAATCACCATAAACAGTTTTCTGTTTTCTATTCATGTCCAGACTCCTTAAAAGTTTCGAATGAATAAAATAAAGCCTGTTTTAAACCTCCTAGTGGTGTAACAATGCCTTTCTCATATTACTCATATTGTCATATACGTTATAGTAAGTTCTTCACAATACCTTCTATTGACACTTGAATACCGATAAGAAGTTTGTCAGGGCATAAATTTGCAAAATCTAAAAATTGGAAATTACAACGAAAAAAAAAGAAATTTTGAAGCACTCAGCACCCAGCATCTCCTGAACCTGACGTCGAATTCAGATTGAATAACAATTTACGGGACAATGAGAACTTTTATTTGAATTGAGCTTTAAGGAAAACGATCCAAGCTGTTCCGAGAAAACGACGAGAGTAACATTTTGTAGTTTTTGCGCACAATTCACGGTATTATCGGAACTGAAGACTGGTATAAACGAATCTAACATAATTCTCGGTTGATTTTCCAGAAGGCCGTAACAGCAAGTGACAGTTTCTCTTTGTTTACTTTCTCTTCTATTAATTACCAAGCGGTTTACACGTTTATCACTTAACTCTTTGCATAGAATGATGCTCGAAACGTTCGACTTCCAAACAGAACTGTGAAATCCAAGAAAATCTTTTTAGATCACATCACAATAATCGAAAGAGAGAGTGAACAAAGAGAAACTGTCACTTGCTGTTACGGCCTTCTGGAAAATTAACCGAGAATTTATAAATTGAAACAGGTGAGAGCACAATCCATAATTTTTTACGTTTTCTCTGAGAAAACGAAGTGTGTTTCATTTTGAAGTTTTAGGTCGTTATTTCCGTTAATTTCGAAACCAAGAACTGGGGTCCGGTAATCAATCATTTTTACTTTCAGTTTTATAACACAATAGAAGAATTAGATTTATAGTTTAAAGGATTTTATTAGCTTTTTCCTCGTAATGCATAGACACATTGAATTTATCTCTACAAATCAGGCTGTAGCTTCGGAACCAAAAGTCGTAATCGGTTAAAATTGATTACCGTTCTATGAGACCTCGGTAATTCGGGCATTTTCTGCAGGAGAAACAACAAACACAAAAACTGTTCTATGAGATGTTATAAGTGAACGCAAAAATGAAAGTAAAAAAAAGTCATCGTTTTTGTTGCATTTTTACATCGTGTTAACTCAGTTTTTTTGGCAGTGCTGTCCGAAAAAAAAAACAAAACATTTTAACGAAAAGTTTAAAACATCGCGAAATGATTTACAGCCCTGAATACGTCAAGGGCTGTAATTCATTTCGCGAAGCGCAGCAGTACTACTCGAATCAGATTGAATAAAAACATTTGTTTTGGAAGAACCGGCCGGTTTTTGTATTAGTTTTTTGGTCGATTATTACAAAAAAAGATGTTTCCAATCAATTTTTGCATTGCGAATAGAAATGGTAGGGTTTCGGATATTTGTACCCGAAACCCGACCCGAACCCGACGGGTATTTTTCCGGTTCGGGTATAGGAAAAGATATGTTTGTCGGGTTCGGGTTAAAAAATTTTGGTCGAGTTTCGGAAACTTTTTTTCGGATTCGGGTCGGGTATGGGTAAAGATTTTTATTTTTATCTCGAAAGTTTTAGAATTCTTTTTCAATTGGAAGGATAATGCTCCAACTGATAAATCATATAGGAAATGATTTTCATGCTCAAGAATGGAGATTTCAGCGTTGAAGACAGGCTTTGCTCTGGCCAACCAAAAAAAAAAAAATCGAAGACAAACAGTTGGAGGCATTACTCGATAAAGATCCGACTCAAACGCAAAAGGATCTTGTAGAATCATTGGAAGTGACACAACAAGCAGTTTCTGTACGATTAAAATCCTTGTGAATGATTAAAAAGCAAGGCAGTTGGGTGCCTTAAGCACTGAAACCGAAAGACATTGAAAGGCGCAGCTGATTCAAAGGCAATAAAGAAAGGGGTTTTTAGCTTCGAAAAAAGAAAAAAAAATATTACGCTATTTTCGATCAATTCTTGCTATTGACCTCAACATCAACACCAAAGCTGAATATTCATAGTTCGAAGGTCATGTGCATCTGGTGGGACCAAAAGGGTGATGTGTACTATTATGAGTTGCTGAAACTATAACGGGCGATTGGTATAGGCTGCAATTGATGCGTTTGAGCCGCGCGTTACGAGAAGATCGGCCGAAACACAAGCAAAATCATGATAAAGTTATTCTCCTGCAGGGCAATGCTCGGTCTTACATCGCAAAAGTCTTCAAAAACATTGGAAACGCTCAAGTGGAACATTTTGCCGCACCCGCAGTATTCTCCTGGCATTGCTCCTTCTGATTACTGGTTGGATGGACGGATGCAGCACGATCGGTTTACTTCTATCGGTTTACTTCTTTCGCAGAAATCGAAAGTTGGCTTCAAACTTGAATCACCTCAAAAGACGAGATATTTTTTCGAGCGATGGACGATACTTTGATTAATCCTTAAATTCTTTTTATTTTAAAGTAAATGCATTTTTGACCCAAAAAAATTACCGACGGATTAATTTGTACTCTCAATACAATCATAAAATTCTACTCACAAACATAAGAACTGTACAGAATTAACAAAGTTGTACTTGAAAAGCAAATACATGTTATGTACAAACAAAATAAAAATAAATTAAGATTATTAAAGAAAACGAGTAAAATTGCGAATTTCAAAGAGTTTTTTCACAATCTTTCAAGAAAAACTTGTGGTGTATGTGGGCATTAACGTCATTCGGAACGTTATCGTAAGTTTAAAATAGTTTTTGGAAAATCGACCCGAAGTCCTTGCCTACTCTTTCGTTTGACAAGAAGAATATATTTGAATGCGAATATCGGATAAGTGCAACTTAGTTTGGAAAACCCGTTGAAGTATTTTTGAACGCGCAAAAACAGCATAAAAATATGATGTGCAAAACAGAGACGTTACAACACAGACAGCAATTTGTTTTCAACTACCATAAGCATAAACTGAAGCCTCTCCTGAAGGTATGCATACAAGTTCTCATAGAGCTAAACGTGACAGAGAGAACAACAAATCTTAGAGCTGAGCTGAGTAATTCGTTATTTTCTTGAATCTGTGCAGTAACTCATGTGCATGAAAAAAACACTAACACAGTGACAAGAGATACTTGAAATTTGTGGAATTGCTGTGGATAAAATCGCTCATAATTTTATATTCGGTACCATCCGACCTGCTTTCATCGAATAAATTGAGAATCTAAAAAACAATTTCACTGAATTTGACCGGTTGTACAGTGCACGAGATGCACATGAAGACGAGGCGCCACTGGACTTATATCTTCTCACAAGTTATATTTACTCAACGGTTGAGTCGAACTGACTTAATTTAAGGTTGAATTTATCGGTTCAGAATTCGAGCCACGGCATTATGATGCTATTTATCGTATTATTTGAACAAGATTTTGTGAAACTTTTTTTTTAATTCAAATATTCAAAAATATCTCATTTTTGGAAATGTCTTAACTTTACTCATAGCAGAAACCCATTCAACTCGTTGGGAATTTGATTCGGAATTCTTTCTGATTTCCAAACGGATTCCGAATCAGATGTAACAACTGATTTCGACTCGGATCGGTTCGGAATAGGTTGTTGCATCTGATTCGGGATCCATTTGGAAATCATACTGAATTTCGAATCAATTTCCATACGAGTTAACTGGAAGCATTCGTGTCGGCATTTTAAATCCTGACATTATTATCGTAAGCTAGTCAAATTATATCAAAACTAATTTTACTTTTAGAAATAGTAAAGATACAGAGAAGAATTTTGATGGTATTTTTTCAAGTGATAAAGATAGTGGAACTTGATCAAATAAATATCTTCCAACTCGGAACACTATTTTAATTACATTTATTCTATTCTGTTTGTTTCTCCGTTTGAAAGAATTTTTTTGTGAATAGTCCAGATTGCAGTTATGCAGAGTGTTCTAAATTATTGAATGAAGAAGTACGTAGTATTGTTAAGTTGATTGTTACTGAAATTCACTTAAATACTTGATACTTCTCAACTTCCCTACCTGCATTTTGTGAATCCGCTGGATACATCTGAGTATAGTAATGATTTGTTGATTCATAATATTGTTCGGTTTCACAAACCGGTGGACATATTTCACCATCCGACGAGTCAAAACTGGACATTTTGTTGTACATATCTGACAATGGAATCACTAAATCTATTGAACAATTTATCGTTTACTTCTCAAATCCTTTGTTTATATAGCCGTAAACAATATAACATAACTAAAATGCTCGGTTAAATTCACTTCAAATACACTCCACGGATCCTGAGCCCACAATTTTCACTTTCCAGCCAAACACTTGAACACCACGAGCTGATCGCGCGACCTTTCGAAAACGACTGATTTTCCAGCTTCGTTTCCCTCACTCGATTTGACTGGGAAAGATTTTCCACTAAATGCCGGATTCCTATTGGACGTTGTCAAAAGGAAAAAAAATCGGTCGGTTTTACTCCCACTGATAAACTTGAACCGCAAGTGCTCTCTCTGTCTATTATTATTTTTTCTTATACAAGCTTTGATCAATCCACTTGATGTTACTGGTTTTGATGGAAACAATGAAGGAGGATGCAATTTAGGATCTAGCAACATGTATTTGAGATTGCTTAAATGCAATTACAAGGTTCAATGGCAAATTCGTCTCGTTGAAAGGGGCGGTAATTGACAATCAAAGGTTAAAAATAACACACGTTTTTATTTACTCACACGATTCCCTCTCTCTCACATACATTTTCCAGCAGAAATATTAGCCACGCCTCCTGTGTCTATTTTTAGAATATGGCTTCATTCTGACAACGAGTTTTGAAATGGCTGCGTTATGAGTGCTAAAAATAGTCTGATAGCCTTAGTACAGATTCGGTTCAGCCGTGTATAAAAAATTTTAGGTCCATTCAATGAGATTTTTGTCTCTCAGATTAAGGGAATTTGAATTAAATCGATTAAAAAAAAACAATTCGTATTCGTTTTGGAAAATTTGATAAACTGTGGGTGTTTCAGTTTTGTCACATAAATTAGCTAACATGCATGTTTGTTGTTTAACAATAATGTACAACGAAAAAAATCTACATGCTTACCACATTTGTCACACAAGTGCATTTACCTCCTCAAGTCACTTGTTGGTGTATCGCTTTTTTCCCCCATTCCATTGTTTGCTTTCGTTTAAGCGCGCAACTGACTCGTAAAAGGACATTACGTCTCGGTTTTCTCAGAGTTTTCGGCGCCAGTGAGCCGAAAATCAGGAGCAGTAAATTTGTCAACGCTAGAGGCCCACTTGAGATGCTATTTTACATTAAAAGTCAAGAGGCAAGTGATCTATTTTTCTTTCGGTTATCATTCGCATTTGTTTGCTAAGCGAGAAGAAGATAGTTGCCTCTGTTTTCGCTTCTTGGTGGTCGGTTTAGCGAGTTCGAACCAATTGACCGGTGTTATGGTGGGTACCCTGGTTTAATTTATTATCTTCAATGTTTTGTTTTTGTAGCTTCTTCAGTTACCAAAGGTAACGGACAAAGGGATGCTCACTTTTTGAATGATGTAAAGGGGACTTTTAATATTGACTTTCGATGATGTTTTGGTCATGATTATCTTAGGCAATTTTTCAATTTCTTGAATATATATTAAAAATTTCGAATTTTCATATTCCATAACTACGGAATTGAGTTAATATCGTTGAACTGTTTGAATACTAATACCTATGGCGAAGCCGCAAAACCCCCTTCAAACCGGTTTATATACAAAAATAAATGTTTGGTTGAAAAAAAACTACACTTCTGATTGAAACAATCTCATTCTAGTTGGAACCTATTGTACACTGAATTGAAATAATCACATCCCGGTTAGAGCCAACTCTTTCCCAAAGGCACCTGATATGGCAAAATATGACTGGCAATCCACAGTTTTGAAAATTGAAATAAACCGTTTTGAATGTTAGTTTTTTTCAATAGTTCAAGTATACGTATTGATAATCAATCATATTTTTAAACATTGTGTTAGATTAAATTTCTTTACAAAAAAATATTTGATGCAGGATTTCTATCGTGACCTCTTGACTGATGGAGCACCGAATCATTTGATATTTAAACAAATGAAATATCAGGTCATGATTGTGATACATTGTGATTAGGATAGAATTAGGATCTAACTGCAAACAAAGACATCATATTAACAAGATATCCAGCTCTCACATTTCCCGAACAAATCATTGGCAACATCCTTTTTTGCGAGCATGGCGCCCTCAGGCGAGTTCGCATCGAGTCTCGTGCATAGAAGTAGGGGAGAGAAATGTCAAATTCGTGCGCGTCAAAATAGCAGCACTGCGCACCCATACAATTGACATGACATGTTGAATGAGACACCGTGCGATGGCGTTGCTGAACTGAAGATTGAGATCGCTCCAAGCTGACAGGGTCTGCTGCAAATAAATCGGGCCTAACTGTAAATAAGAGCCATAATAGAAATGCCTTCAAAGTTTCCAATATTATTCGAAAGCTTGGTTATTGAGAATTTGAAAACGATTAATAATCGAAATAAAAAAATATTGCAAAATCAAACAATAGATAAGGAAGAAATCTTTTGAAAAATTAAGAACAAATTTGAAACCAAAATTGTTGCGGTTGAAGGAAATGATAGTTTAGTAAAAAGTGTCTCCAGATTTGAAATATTGAAAGAATCTTGGAATCGAAAGTAGAAAACAGGAAACTCCTGCAATTATCACCTTTTACGACATGAAAGCAGGAACCCAATGGATTTATTCTTGGGTATTTTTTCCGCCGCATTTCACATGGCCTTTTGAGGGAAATCATTTTATTCTTAAAGACAATCAAAAATGAATGATTTCAAAAAACAAAAGCTTTATTAACTTTATCTGAAGTCCGTTAACTTAAAACTTAATTTCTCGAATGGAATTTACTGTGAAATTGTTTAATTTAATTTGGTATTTTTTTATTAAACAAACTAATCCACTAACAAAAATTAGATCATATTGTTTTGTAGTTATATTCTATATCAAACCAGATTTTTTTTGTAACTATCTCAATTAAACAATTTCGTTGTGTGGAACCCAAATTTAGTTATTTTTTACAATTATTTCCTCTGCAACTATAGAACAAACAAAAATTTGGTTTGTTTTTTTTTCTCCAAAGTTTAAGCAGCGTGACAAAAATGTCAAATGTTGAGCAAGTATTTTCTGTCAGCTCCCTTCGAAACTAGTAAAATTTAATTATCTGCCAAATCCAATTGGAAATTGCGGCTCACTTGCCTCTAACAATAGTAAAATGACAAATCATAATTTGGTATTTCGTATTTCGGCAATAAATGATTTAAACTAGAAAATCGACTGATGTTTAATGGATTAGTTTGAAATTATTATTCGATAATTAATCTAACCAAACAATTAAAAAATCCGAAAAATCCAACATCCCTACAGAATGGAAAAACTTTCTTTCCCAGCGGCGGGCTTACGAGGTTGTGCGTATTCCGTGTGTCCATGCTAAACAACTTGTATACAACAATTTAAACACGCTTGAATCCACCATAGAATAACGGTTAAAATAGTTTAATGTTCGTTTTGTTTATCGGTTAATTGGCCGTGGAAATGGGCCGAAAATGTAACGGATCTCCAGTTTTTGTATTTTACATTACAAGTAATGTTGCGAATCGAAAAATTTGCATACGAAAATATTGTCAGAAATGTTTGCGCGAAGGTAACAGCTCTGCACTCTCACAAGTGAGTGATAAATATTCGATTAACATATATTTTTGATAATTGAAACATTGATAAAAATTTGCATAATGACATCATATGTGAAGCACATAAACTATTAATTCATACTAAGCCCACGAAATTCATAAAAATTTTGTTTTTATCATTAAATAAGTGAAAAACTGTGAGCTTTCAATGACACTCATACTACTCTCATTTGACATTCACATCAAAACGAGAAAGAAATTACGATGATGAGACATTTTATGCCTATTAAATACGACCGTAAAGACTGTCCCAGAAAGTATGTACAGACCTACTTTCAGTGGAAATAATACATAAGTGTTGGATATTTATTTTATTTGAATATTCTGTTCATATTACACCCAGCAAAATTAGTGGTGAAAATCATAAGGCAAATCGTATGATGCTTAGAAAATCACCAAAAGATTGACTCTGCAATATACATCTCATCTCTGACTATTATAGTTTTCATACGAACAACTTTTGAATTCCACGGTGATATAAGTTATGTTTTTCATATAAATGTTTCGAATATTTTTTTATGATGTTCATAAGACTTTTTATTTTTACAAACTTCGATTCAAATGATAGGCCCTTATGTTACTCTATTATAAAATCTTAACTTCTTCCGACTCCCGGTTCCAGATTTACAGGGCATTTGAAATTTCATACCATCATTTAAAGTGAAGATGCAAAACATGTACCAAATCTTTAAACTGGATTTCAACTTTTACAATGTGAAGGTTTTGTTAGTTCTTGGCCAATATTACAGTGTCATAATAGACATTTCGTCAAAGATTCCAATTTAATCGAAAGTTAGTGGTTTTTACTTGAAAGTTATTCGAAGAGTCAAGCGTCAAAAGAGAATCCATCCGGCAATTATCTGTCATTTACAGCTAAATTAGGAAGCTAAAAATGTATTTTGAA